>NC_091294.1:257796-557796 GCF_038502225.1 Cherax quadricarinatus | reverse complement strand
TTCCCCTGCCACCCTCAGGGCGGTGTTACTGGCATGAGGCACGCCTTCACCTACCCTCAGAGGGCGGTGTTACTGGCGTAGAGGCGCTTCGACACCTGCCCTCAGGCGGTGTTGGCTGGCATGAGGCGCCTTCACCTGCCCTCGAGGCGGTGTTACTGGCAGAGGCGCTGGCCACCCCTGCCCTCAGAAGGCGGTGTTACTGGCATGAGGCGCTTCTTCACCTACCCTCAAGGCGGTGTTACTGGCATGAAGGCGCTATTACCTACCCTCAGGGCAGTGTTACTGGCATGAAGGCGCTCTTCACCTACCTCAAGGCGGTGTTACTAGCATGAAGGCACTATTCACCTACCCTCAAGGCGGTGTTACTGCACGAGGCACTTCTTACCCCTGCCCTCAGGCGGTGTTGCTAAGGCGGCAAGCTTCTTCACCTACCCTCAGGGCGGTGTTACTGGCAGCCAGGCGCTGCCTACCCTTCCACCTCAAGGCGGTGTTACTGGCAAGTGAGGCACTTCTTCACCTGCCCTCAGGGGCGGTGTTACTAGCATGAAGGCGCTTCACACCTACCCTCAGGCAGTGTTACTGCATGAAGCACTTCTTCACCTACCCTCAGGCAGTGTTACTGGCATGAGGCACTTCTTCATCTACCCTCAAGGCAGTGTTACTGGCATGAAGGCACTTCTTCACCCCACCCTCAAGGCGGTGTTACTAGCATGAAGGCACTTCTTCACCTACCCTCAACTTCTTCACCTACCCTCAAGGCAGTGTTACTAGCATGAAGGCACTTCTTCACCTACCCTCAAGGCAGTGTTACTAGCATGAAGGCACTTCTTCACCTGCCCTCGAAGGCGGTGTTACTGGCATGAAGGCGCAGCACCTACCCTCAGGGCAGTGTTACTGGCAGAGAAGGCATTCTTCACCTACCCTCAGGCAGTGTTACTGGCATGAACGCTTCTTCACCTACCCTCAAGGCAGTGTTACTAGCATGATAGGCACTTCTTCACCTACCCTCAAGGCAGTGTTACTAGCATGAAGGCACTTCTTCACCTACCCTCAAGGCAGTGTTACTAGCATGAAGGCACTTCTTCACCTACCCTCAAGGCAGTGTTACTAGCATGAAGGCACTTCTTCACCTACCCTCAAGGCAGTGTTACTAGCATGAAGGCACTTCTTCACCTACCCTCAAGGCAGTGTTACTAGCATGAAGGCACTTCTTCACCTACCCTCAAGGCAGTGTTACTAGCATGAAGCACTTCTTCACCTACCCTCAAGGCAGTGTTACTAGCATGAAGGCACTTCTTCACCTACCTCAAGGCAGTGTTACTAGCATGAAGGCACTTCTTCACCTACCCTCAAGGCAGTGTTACTAGCATGAAGGCACTTCTTCACCTACCCTCAAGGCAGTGTTACTAGCATGAAGGCACTTCTTCACCTACCCTCAAGGCAGTGTTACTAGCATGAAGGCACTTCTTCACCTACCCTCAAGGCAGTGTTACTAGCATGAAGGCACTTCTTCACCTACCCTCAAGGCAGTGTTACTAGCATGAAGGCACTTCTTCACCTACCCTCAAGGCAGTGTTACTAGCATGAAGGCACTTCTTCACCTACCCTCAAGGCAGTGTTACTAGCATGAAGGCACTTCTTCACCTACCCTCAAGGCAGTGTTACTAGCATGAAGGCACTTCTTCACCTACCCTCAAGGCAGTGTTACTAGCATGAAGGCACTTCTTCACCTACCCTCAAGGCAGTGTTACTAGCATGAAGGCACTTCTTCACCTACCCTCAAGGCAGTGTTACTAGCATGAAGGCACTTCTTCACCTACCCTCAAGGCAGTGTTACTAGCATGAAGGCACTTCTTCACCTACCCTCAAGGCAGTGTTACTAGCATGAAGGCACTTCTTCACCTACCCTCAAGGCAGTGTTACTAGCATGAAGGCACTTCTTCACCTACCCTCAAGGCAGTGTTACTAGCATGAAGGCACTTCTTCACCTACCCTCAAGGCAGTGTTACTAGCATGAAGGCACTTCTTCACCTACCCTCAAGGCAGTGTTACTAGCATGAAGGCACTTCTTCACCTACCCTCAAGGCAGTGTTACTAGCATGAAGGCACTTCTTCACCTACCCTCAAGGCAGTGTTACTAGCATGAAGGCACTTCTTCACCTACCCTCAAGGCAGTGTTACTAGCATGAAGGCACTTCTTCACCTACCCTCAAGGCAGTGTTACTAGCATGAAGGCACTTCTTCACCTACCCTCAAGGCAGTGTTACTAGCATGAAGGCACTTCTTCACCTACCCTCAAGGCAGTGTTACTAGCATGAAGGCACTTCTTCACCTACCCTCAAGGCAGTGTTACTAGCATGAAGGCACTTCTTCACCTACCCTCAAGGCAGTGTTACTAGCATGAAGGCACTTCTTCACCTACCCTCAAGGCAGTGTTACTAGCATGAAGGCACTTCTTCACCTACCCTCAAGGCAGTGTTACTAGCATGAAGGCACTTCTTCACCTACCCTCAAGGCAGTGTTACTAGCATGAAGGCACTTCTTCACCTACCCTCAAGGCAGTGTTACTAGCATGAAGGCACTTCTTCACCTACCCTCAAGGCAGTGTTACTAGCATGAAGGCACTTCTTCACCTACCCTCAAGGCAGTGTTACTAGCATGAAGGCACTTCTTCACCTACCCTCAAGGCAGTGTTACTAGCATGAAGGCACTTCTTCACCTACCCTCAAGGCAGTGTTACTAGCATGAAGGCACTTCTTCACCTACCCTCAAGGCAGTGTTACTAGCATGAAGGCACTTCTTCACCTACCCTCAAGGCAGTGTTACTAGCATGAAGGCACTTCTTCACCTACCCTCAAGGCAGTGTTACTAGCATGAAGGCACTTCTTCACCTACCCTCAAGGCAGTGTTACTAGCATGAAGGCACTTCTTCACCTACCCTCAAGGCAGTGTTACTAGCATGAAGGCACTTCTTCACCTACCCTCAAGGCAGTGTTACTAGCATGAAGGCACTTCTTCACCTACCCTCAAGGCAGTGTTACTAGCATGAAGGCACTTCTTCACCTACCCTCAAGGCAGTGTTACTAGCATGAAGGCACTTCTTCACCTACCCTCAAGGCAGTGTTACTAGCATGAAGGCACTTCTTCACCTACCCTCAAGGCAGTGTTACTAGCATGAAGGCACTTCTTCACCTACCCTCAAGGCAGTGTTACTAGCATGAAGGCACTTCTTCACCTACCCTCAAGGCAGTGTTACTAGCATGAAGGCACTTCTTCACCTACCCTCAAGGCAGTGTTACTAGCATGAAGGCACTTCTTCACCTACCCTCAAGGCAGTGTTACTAGCATGAAGGCACTTCTTCACCTACCCTCAAGGCAGTGTTACTAGCATGAAGGCACTTCTTCACCTACCCTCAAGGCAGTGTTACTAGCATGAAGGCACTTCTTCACCTACCCTCAAGGCAGTGTTACTAGCATGAAGGCACTTCTTCACCTACCCTCAAGGCAGTGTTACTAGCATGAAGGCACTTCTTCACCTACCCTCAAGGCAGTGTTACTAGCATGAAGGCACTTCTTCACCTACCCTCAAGGCAGTGTTACTAGCATGAAGGCACTTCTTCACCTACCCTCAAGGCAGTGTTACTAGCATGAAGGCACTTCTTCACCTACCCTCAAGGCAGTGTTACTAGCATGAAGGCACTTCTTCACCTACCCTCAAGGCAGTGTTACTAGCATGAAGGCACTTCTTCACCTACCCTCAAGGCAACTAGCATGAAGGCACTTCTTCACCTTCAACAGTGTTACTAGCATGAAGGCACTTCTTCACCTACCCTCAAGGCAGTGTTACTAGCATGAAGGCACTTCTTCACCTACCCTCAAGGCAGTGTTACTAGCATGAAGGCACTTCTTCACCTACCCTCAAGGCAGTGTTACTAGCATGAAGGCACTTCTTCACCTACCCTCAAGGCAGTGTTACTAGCATGAAGGCACTTCTTCACCTACCCTCAAGGCAGTGTTACTAGCATGAAGGCACTTCTTCACCTACCCTCAAGGCAGTGTTACTAGCATGAAGGCACTTCTTCACCTACCCTCAAGGCAGTGTTACTAGCATCACTTCTTCACCTACCCTCAAGGCAGTGTTACTAGCATGAAGGCACTTCTTCACCTACCCTCAAGGCAGTGTTACTAGCATGAAGGCACTTCTTCACCTACCCTCAAGGCAGTGTTACTAGCATGAAGGCACTTCTTCACCTACCCTCAAGGCAGTGTTACTAGCATGAAGGCACTTCTTCACCTACCCTCAAGGCAGTGTTACTAGCATGAAGGCACTTCTTCACCTACCCTCAAGGCAGTGTTACTAGCATGAAGGCACTTCTTCACCTACCCTCAAGGCAGTGTTACTAGCATGAAGGCACTTCTTCACCTACCCTCAAGGCAGTGTTACTAGCATGAAGGCACTTCTTCACCTACCCTCAAGGCAGTGTTACTAGCATGAAGGCACTTCTTCACCTACCCTCAAGGCAGTGTTACTAGCATGAAGGCACTTCTTCACCTACCCTCAAGGCAGTGTTACTAGCATGAAGGCACTTCTTCACCTACCCTCAAGGCAGTGTTACTAGCATGAAGGCACTTCTTCACCTACCCTCAAGGCAGTGTTACTAGCATGAAGGCACTTCTTCACCTACCCTCAAGGCAGTGTTACTAGCATGAAGGCACTTCTTCACCTACCCTCAAGGCAGTGTTACTAGCATGAAGGCACTTCTTCACCTACCCTCAAGGCAGTGTTACTAGCATGAAGGCACTTCTTCACCTACCCTCAAGGCAGTGTTACTAGCATGAAGGCACTTCTTCACCTACCTTCAAGGCAGTGTTACTAGCATGAAGGCACTTCTTCACCTACCCTCAAGGCAGTGTTACTAGCATGAAGGCACTTCTTCACCTACCCTCAAGGCAGTGTTACTAGCATGAAGGCACTTCTTCACCTACCCTCAAGGCAGTGTTACTAGCATGAAGGCACTTCTTCACCTACCCTCAAGGCAGTGTTACTAGCATGAAGGCACTTCTTCACCTACCCTCAAGGCAGTGTTACTAGCATGAAGGCACTTCTTCACCTACCCTCAAGGCAGTGTTACTAGCATGAAGGCACTTCTTCACCTACCCTCAAGGCAGTGTTACTAGCATGAAGGCACTTCTTCACCTACCCTCAAGGCAGTGTTACTAGCATGAAGGCACTTCTTCACCTACCCTCAAGGCAGTGTTACTAGCATGAAGGCACTTCTTCACCTACCCTCAAGGCAGTGTTACTAGCATGAAGGCACTTCTTCACCTACCCTCAAGGCAGTGTTACTAGCATGAAGGCACTTCTTCACCTACCCTCAAGGCAGTGTTACTAGCATGAAGGCACTTCTTCACCTACCCTCAAGGCAGTGTTACTAGCATGAAGGCACTTCTTCACCTACCCTTCAAGGCAGTGTTACTAGCATGAAGGCACTTCTTCACCTACCTTCAAGGCAGTGTTACTAGCATGAAGGCACTTCTTCACCTACCCTCAAGGCAGTGTTACTAGCATGAAGGCACTTCTTCACCTACCCTCAAGGCAGTGTTACTAGCATGAAGGCACTTCTTCACCTACCCTCAAGGCAGTGTTACTAGCATGAAGGCACTTCTTCACCTACCTTCAAGGCAGTGTTACTAGCATGAAGGCACTTCTTCACCTACCTTCAAGGCAGTGTTACTAGCATGAAGGCACTTCTTCACCTACCCTCAAGGCAGTGTTACTAGCATGAAGGCACTTCTTCACCTACCCTCAAGGCAGTGTTACTAGCATGAAGGCACTTCTTCACCTACCCTCAAGGCAGTGTTACTAGCATGAAGGCACTTCTTCACCTACCCTCAAGGCAGTGTTACTAGCATGAATGCACTTCTTCACCTACCCTCAAGGCAGTGTTACTAGCATGAAGGCACTTCTTCACCTACCCTCAAGGCAGTGTTACTAGCATGAAGGCACTTCTTCACCTACCCTCAAGGCAGTGTTACTAGCATGAAGGCACTTCTTCACCTACCCTCAAGGCAGTGTTACTAGCATGAAGGCACTTCTTCACCTACCCTCAAGGCAGTGTTACTAGCATGAAGGCACTTCTTCACCTACCCTCAAGGCAGTGTTACTAGCATGAAGGCACTTCTTCACCTACCCTCAAGGCAGTGTTACTAGCATGAAGGCACTTCTTCACCTACCCTCAAGGCAGTGTTACTAGCATGAAGGCACTTCTTCACCTACCCTCAAGGCAGTGTTACTAGCATGAAGGCACTTCTTCACCTACCCTCAAGGCAGTGTTACTAGCATGAAGGCACTTCTTCACCTACCCTCAAGGCAGTGTTACTAAGGCAGTGTTACTAGCATGAAGGCACTTCTTCACCTTCCTTGAAGGCAGTGTTACCAGCATGAAGGCACTTCTTCACCTACCTTCAAGGCAGTGTTACCAGCATGTAGTCAACCGTCTTGAATTAAGAGGTTGGCAAGAGGCTCGACACCTGCTACAGGTAATAACAGGTTACACACGACAATCACAACTGTGTTTACCTGTCCCGTTTTCCTTCAGCCGTCTGTGTTTTGAGGTAGAGGGGTCAGGAGAGGTCAAGAATTGTGTCGCTGGGGTCAAGGTCGTCACTTGAGGGGTTACGAGAGGTCAATAACTGCGTTGCCAGGGGTCATAGTAACCGACGATCACGTGCTCTACCGTCAACTGCTCCTACAAGGAGGAAGAGCTGACCACCTTCTACCAAGACTGAGGGACTGACCACATCCTACCAAGACTGAGGGGCTAACCACCTCCTACCAATGCTGAGGGATTAACCACCTACCAAGACTGAGGACAGACCACCTCCTACCAAAACTGAAGGACAGACCACACCCTACCAAGACTGAGGGACTGGCCACCTCCTACCAAGACTGAGGGACTGACCACCTCCTGCCAAGGCTGAGGGATTAACCACCTACCAAGACTGAGGACAGACCACCTCCTACCAAAACTGAAGGACAGACCACACCCTACCAAGACTGAGGGACTGACCACCTCCTACCAAGGCTGAGGGACTGACCATCTCCTACCAAGGCTGAGGGACTGACCACCTCCTACCAAGGCTGAGGGACTGACCACTTCCTGCCAAGGCTGAGGGATTAGCCACCTACCAAGACTGAGGACAGACCACCTCCTACCATGACTGAAGGAGAGACCACACCCTACCAAGACTGAGGGACTGACCACCTCCTACCAAGGCTGAGGGACTGACCATCTCCTACCAAGGCTGAGGGACTGACCACCTCCTATCAAGGCTGAGGGACTGACCACCTCCTACCAAGGTTGAGGGACTGACCACCTCCTACCAAGGCTGAGGGACTGACCACCTCCCACCACGGCTGAGGGACTGACCACCTCCTACCACGGCTGAGGGACTGACCACCTCCTACCAAGGCTGAGGGACTGACCACCTCCTATCAAGGCTGAGGGACTGACCACCTCCTACCAAGGTTGAGGGACTGACCGCCTCCTACCAAGGCTGAGGGACTGACCGCCTCCTACCACGGCTGAGGGACCGACCACCTCCTATCAAGGCTGAGGGACTGACCACCTCCTACCACGTCTGAGGGACTGACCACCTCCTACTAAGACTGAGGGACTGACCACCTCCTACCAAGACTGAAGGACAGACCACCAACTACCAAGACTGAGGGACTGGCCACCTACGAACTGCTGCTTCTGATCTTGCAGAAACTAGAACAGCAGCAGCAGCAGCGGCGGCGGCAGAAGAAGATGATGATGATGATTTAAATTTTGCCATTGAAGTGGCTAGTTTATTGTACACTGCACGTTCATTCCCTGGACGGTAGCGCAAGAGCATATGGATACACAAAAGGCCTAGGAACTAAGCCCCAAAAGGGTCAACAGGTGTACATCTGGATTTATATCTAAAGTTCACTTTTCTGTTACAAGCAAATTCAGGAAATTTTCTTAATATATTTGGTATCTTATTTTCATTAATAAAACACCTTTATATATCACATAGGTTATGATACTATGTCCATATTCCTCAATAAGTGGACAATTAAGCACGTAGTGTTTAGGATAGTGACCATAGGGCTGACCACAAACTTTGCCTTTGGTTTTATCATCACCCGTGTGTCTCACAAACTGTCAGAAGTACTTGTAACCAAGCCTAATCTTGGTCACTGCAACATCCGTCAATCTGTTCATATTGCAAGTTGCTCCATAAACATACTTATCTACGTTCATGGTACCATAGTGATGCAGCCCTGCCAGAAGACTCCTGTTTAGACCCATCAATGTATATAACTTGTGATAACTTATTACTACCAGCTAGGCGAGAAATTTATTCCTGAGCAGTTGCTTTAACAAGTGATTTAAGGAAGGAATTACTGGTAATGAGCTTCTTGG
This sequence comes from Cherax quadricarinatus, assembly GCF_038502225.1. Taxonomy (NCBI): domain Eukaryota; kingdom Metazoa; phylum Arthropoda; class Malacostraca; order Decapoda; family Parastacidae; genus Cherax; species Cherax quadricarinatus. The sequence continues at coordinate 549,343 of NC_091294.1, read as the reverse complement.
GAGGGACTTGCAGGTATGTGATATTAAATGAACACATCTTCCAAGGAGGGGTGAAATGCTCTTGTTGTCTACAGTGATACAGTTCATGCAGGTTATAAAACTTAATATAAATGCATGTTCTCACAATCCATTTAGATCTATGTGTATTTACTTCTAGACATTTAGTAAGATTCATAGTGACAGTGTCTGGTTCATTTCTTAACATTCTAATACCAAGTACAGTGTTAATCTCAATAATCCTATCATTGATACTAGAAATACCAAGCTCCTTCCTCATATTAAGAACCTTTGTAGATTTGGGACAGCCAAGAATAATTCTGAGATCTTTGTTTTGCATTAACTCCAAGAGCCGGAAATAACTTTCTCTAGCTAATATCAACATGGAAGCAGCATCATCAAGGACCCAACATAGGCTATGTACATCATTCTCACGATTCTCACATTAGCACCATAGTTGGGGTTGTAGCCAGCAGCAGCTTTGAGAGCATTAGCCTATCTTTGCATTTCTTATTTAGTTGCGGTATTGTGGATTTATTGAAGGGTACATTTACACCAAGATATTTGTAATATTTAACGTAGCTAATGTTTTCACCCTACAAACAGATGGGTGAGGGATGCCGTTTGCTTGTCAATATCTTTGGTGTAGATTAAGATATGATGAGGCCTAATCGTTTACAAATTGCTTGAATTTCGTTAAGGATGGTACTCATCTTCTTATGCCCTGTTGAATGGATCATGATGTCATCAACATAGCTTATAGCTATATGTTTAGATGAGGCAAGTAGAGCATTTAGGAGAGTATTAATTACAACAGTAAATAGCATGGGAATCAGAACTCCTCCCTGCGGTGTACCTAGAGACATTTCTTTAGACTCGTTTCTAGAAGACAGAGAATGCTCTATTTGACAGGTATCCTATTATCCAGCAGAGTAAGCCACCACCAATATTCATATTGGCTAGTTCATGTAGTATAACTGTTCTGTTTGCGATATCACATGCAAATATTAGATCAAGAAATGTGGTAAAACTAGTAGAGGTGTGTGCAGTGAGAAAGGCGGAAATACAATTCTGCACACTTTTACCTTTCATGAGCCCAGAGAGGTAAGGGGAAAGTTGGTGTCTGATTCTGTAGCACAGTCTGTGCTACAGAATCAGACACCAACTACTTAAGGAGATTGGTCTAAATGTATCAGGCTGTTGGGGCTTAGGGATAGGCACAATGAGATTATTGGTCCAGGAAGCAGGAGGAACTCCCTCAAGGTAACTGAGATTATACCGTGCTAACAAAGGGTTATCAGGCACGTGCCTTAGAGTTCTGAGAATATCACAGATTATACCATCCTCTCCTGGAGCAGTTGATCGATCATTAGTTAATACATTATCTAATTTATACTCGGTGAAGAGACAATCACTCTCATCAATATGTGGCTCATAAAATCAATCAATTTCAACCTTCAGAAGCACTATCAAAGCTTTTTCTAATATGAGATGAGAGATTTTCATGCCTGGATGTTTTGGACAAGTTATTTATGAGATCATTTGCTTTTTCAAGAGGAAAGGGATGAGCAACATTGCCAGTTTTATCTGGTTGTTATATTTATACCTTTCCAAGCCAAACTTAAAGTGGTAGACCTATTTAACCCACTAATAAATTGTTCCCATTCCTGTTGCCTAAGTTCTTGCTTTCTATTCCTTGTATTTGTTAGTGCAGCTTGGAACGTTCTGAGCAGATCTGAGGTTCTACATTCACAGTAAGCTTTACCAATCCTCGAGGATTGGTAAATCTAACACACATGTTAGATTGCGTAGCTGTGGATCATTATAATATTTACATTGGTTTTTATTGTCATTTATAGTGGAAGATTTATGTTTCCTTTTCCTTCCCACTTCATCTGTGAGGACAGTCTCAACAGTGACAATAGATCATCACTGAATTTTCGTGTGTCAATGGGCTCGTAATTCTTATACCATTGATCCAAGTGGTTAAAAAGCTATCTCTGTGTTCTGGGCTAAGAATTAATTTTCTCCTTCTGTATTTAGCTCCTTGACTGATGGAGATATGATCAAGATTGACAGTTATGAGTCTTGGGAAGTGATCAGATAGAAGATCATCAACTATGACAGTCATGCATCGTATATGATGTATCAAATCCAAGTCACAGATTAGTATGCCACCATATATGAGTAGGCTCAGTAGTGCCCACAATTTGAACATTATCATGCTCATTTAGAAATTTCACTAGTTTATTTCCATTGGTGTTTGTTAAAAACCCACCAATATTTTTATCTCTGGCATTAAAGTCTCCCAGAATGAGGGTAGGTTCACTACTGATGTGATCTGGTAAAGCAACAGGCCGAAGTTGAAGATTGAGACACTTATGCAACATATGGGAATCTTCGCCACACAGTGGCTTCATCAGTCCATTACAAAGTAGAAAGGTGTAAGGAGAGGAGTAGTTTGAGGTAATCAGTCCCTCAGCCTGGAATCGATGTGTTCAGTCCATCACTCTTGTAGGAAGTGCAGCATAGGGCCAGAGAGGTGGCTTATATACTGCGGTGAGATGAGTTGAAGCAGGAGGAGGCTGCACTTCCTACAAGAGTGATGGACTGAACACATCGTTTCCAGGTTGAGGGACTGATTACCTCAAACTACTCCTCTCCTTACACCTTTCTACTTTGTATTGGACTGATGAAGCCACTGTGTGGCGAAACGTTTCCTGAATAAAGATTCCCATATGTTGCATAAGTGTCTCAATTGTTTTTCAAACCATTCATCACAGGCCGAAGCTGGTTAGCTGAAGCAAAAAGATTAAAGATGTTTATGGAAAAACTGCCTGCAGGTTCTTTCTAACATACATCACACAACAGACTGATTACATCGTCTTCACATCTCTACTGCTCCTGCCTACTTTCTGTACTCGACTGAAGAAGCCTACTGTGTAGGCGAAACGTTTCGGAATAAAGTTGCCTATGTGTCTTATCTACCAACCAGAGATGGCTAGCTCCTCCACAACTGGCAGCAGCAGCAGAAGCAAGAAAGACAGTATAAAGCTCCATGAGTAAGACACATGTGTCAAAGTTAGGTATATTTCCGAATGGTTTCGCCTCTAGAGTAAGCTTCTTCAGTCGAACACAGGAGTGACTATAAATGGAGAGAGCAGAGGCAGTTGAGAAGTGAATAAAGATGATGTGATCAGCTCCATCAACCTTGATGGAACGGAACTCTTCTCAAGGCTGAGGGATTCATCACCTCAGAACTACTTCTTCAAGGTTAATGGACTAATCACATCATTTTTACCTCTCCACTGTCTCTGGTGTCTCCATATTTAGTCACCCTTGTATTCGACTGAAGACGCCTGTTACGTAGGTGAAACTTTTCGGAAATAAAGGTACTTAACTTTGGCAGTTGTGTCATGTTCATCTCCTTAACGGTATTGTATACCATTATTGGAACTACTCTCCTCCCTCTCTCTCGGTTTGTCTTCTCCTCTCACTCTACCTCTTCCCTCCCCCTCTCTCTACCTCTCACCTCCCACTCTCTCTACCCTTCCTCTCCTCCTCCTCCTCCAAGACATCATCACTTCTTATAATGGTCACTCACTCCGCCATGATACAATCAAAATAAGCTGACGACCAAGTGGTTATCGTGCCAGATGTATCACGACCAAGTGGTTATCGTGCCAGATGTATCACGACCAAGTGGTTATCGTGCCAGATGTATCACGACCAAGTGGTTATCGTGCCAGATGTATCACGACCAAGTGGTTATCGTGCCAGATGTATCACGACCAAGTGGTTATCGTGCCAGATGTATCACGACCAAGTGGTTATCGTGCCAGATGTATCACGACCAAGTGGTTATCGTGCCAGATGTATCACGACCAAGTGGTTATCGTGCCAGATGTATCACGACCAAGTGGTTATCGTGCCAGATGTATCACGACCAAGTGGTTATCGTGCCAGATGTATCACGACCAAGTGGTTATCGTGCCAGATGTATCACGACCAAGTGGTTATCGTGCCAGATGTATCACGACCAAGTGGTTATCGTGCCAGATGTATCACGACCAAGTGGTTATCGTGCCAGATGTATCACGACCAAGTGGTTATCGTGCCAGATGTATCACGACCAAGTGGTTATCGTGCCAGATGTATCACGACCAAGTGGTTATCGTGCCAGATGTATCACGACCAAGTGGTTATCGTGCCAGATGTATCACGACCAAGTGGTTATCGTGCCAGATGTATCACGACCAAGTGGTTATCGTGCCAGATGTATCACGACCAAGTGGTTATCGTGCCAGATGTATCACGACCAAGTGGTTATCGTGCCAGATGTATCACGACCAAGTGGTTATCGTGCCAGATGTATCACGACCAAGTGGTTATCGTGCCAGATGTATCACGACCAAGTGGTTATCGTGCCAGATGTATCACGACCAAGTGGTTATCGTGCCAGATGTATCACGACCAAGTGGTTATCGTGCCAGATGTATCACGACCAAGTGGTTATCGTGCCAGATGTATCACGACCAAGTGGTTATCGTGCCAGATGTATCACGACCAAGTGGTTATCGTGCCAGATGTATCACGACCAAGTGGTTATCGTGCCAGATGTATCACGACCAAGTGGTTATCGTGCCAGATGTATCACGACCAAGTGGTTATCGTGCCAGATGTATCACGACCAAGTGGTTATCGTGCCAGATGTATCACGACCAAGTGGTTATCGTGCCAGATGTATCACGACCAAGTGGTTATCGTGCCAGATGTATCACGACCAAGTGGTTATCGTGCCAGATGTATCACGACCTGGTTATCGTGCCAGATGTATCACGACCAAGTGGTTATCGTGCCAGATGTATCACGACCAAGTGGTTATCGTGCCAGATGTATTACGACCAAGTGGTTATCGTGCCAGATGTATCACGACCAAGTGGTTATCGTGCCAGATGTATCACGACCAAGTGGTTATCGTGCCAGATGTATCACGACCAAGTGGTTATCGTGCCAGATGTATCACGACCAAGTGGTTATCGTGCCAGATGTATCACGACCAAGTGGTTATCGTGCCAGAAGTATCACGACCAAGTGGTTATCGTGTAATAAAGTTGGTAGAATTACCGACAAAGCTCTCCAGGAGCTTGACAAAGCTCCTGGAGAGCGAAACGTTGCCACAATAAAGTGTCACATTAGTTGCACTCGTGTCCTTTTACTTTACATACAAGTGGTTATCGTGCCAGATGTATCACAACCAAGTGGGTTATCGTGCCAGCTGTATCACAATCACGTGGGTTATCGTGCCAGCTGTATCACAATCACGTGGGTTATCGTGCCAGCTGTATCACAATCACGTGGGTTATCGTGCCAGATGTATCACAACCAAGTGGGTTATCGTGCCAGCTGTATCACAATCACGTGGGTTATCGTGCCAGCTGTATCACAATCAAGTGGGCTATCGTGCCAGCTGTATCACAACCAAGTGGGTTATCGTGCCAGCTGTATCACAATCACGTGGGTTATCGTGGCAACTGTATCTCAGTACTTGGCCATCTGTAACCTCAACATCTTCTAGAAAGTGCAAGACCCTTACTGTTTTATCTCTTTTCCAAAGGATCCTTGAAGATTAAGACACATGTGCAACAGCTTGGTATCTTTATTGATGAAACGTTTCGCCTATACTTCTTCAGTTAAATACAAAGGTAGCAGTAGTGACGAAATAAAAATGATATAATCAGTCCATTAACTTTGGAGACAAAGTATTTGAGGTGGTCAGTCCCTCAGCCTCCAGGTTGAGGGAAGAATGCGGTTCAGTATTGACAAATGTATGGTTTTTAATCTACGAAAATTAAATGATCGTTGTAATAAAGTTGGTAGAATTACCGACAATATGTAAAGTAAAAGGACACAAGTGCAACTAATGTGACATTTATTGTGGCAACGTTTCGCTCTCCAGGAGCTTTATCAAGCCATTAATGGCTTGATAAAGCTCCTGGAGAGCGAAACGTTGCCACAATAAATGTCACATTAGTTGCACTTGTGTCCTTTTACTTTACATAAATGATCGTTATTCCAAGTCAAAATACAACTCAGCAAATCACTGACAAGATACCAGGTGCACTTCTGCTGTTCATATTACAGACTAAATATAAATACAAAGGATGGCAGTGTGTCAAGAATGTCTCCTAAGAAGTTAGATTATAAAACACTGAAACTGAACTATCAATAAAGGAGCAAAATTAGAAGGAATATGACTTTAAAGAACAACTGAAAAAAAAGGAATAAATAAAAATAAGATAAATAATGCTAAAAATGGTGATGAATTAGACACATGTGCAACACTTGGGTATCTTTAATGTGGAAATGTTTCGCCAACCAGAGGCTTCCTCAGTCCTGTACAGAGGAGAATGGTTGAAGTTCAGGAGTTGGAGGTCATCAGTCCCTCATCCAGGAGTCGATGTGTTCAGTCCATCAATCTTAATAAGATTGATGGACTGAGGGACTGATTACCTCGAGTTCCTTCTGATCTTCAATCATTCTTCTCTGTACTGGACTGAGGAAGCCTCTGGTTGGCGAAACATTTCCACAATAAAGATACCCAAGTGTTGCACATGTGTAATACATCGACCTGTCGGTTCTCTGAACCATTTATCTACACTGATAAAAATATCTAACCAAAACAGAACTCGCAATATTGGGCTCAAGTTGAATAACTTCAGATAGGTAGCTGAACAAACCACCAAGTACAGTCATGGAAGTAACTGCTTTGAGTGGCTTATAGGAAAGGTTGAACACGTGCGTGATCTGAAAAGGCTGATTGTGAGAAGGATCTGTCTCAGCTGGGTGAATGAGTCTGCTGTCATCCCTCTCTTGGGTGAATGAGTCTGCTGTCGTGGCTCTCTTGGGTGAATGAGTCTGCTGCTGTGGCTCTCTTGGGTAAGTCTGTTAGGAACTGTCTCTCTTGGGTAAGTCTGTTAAGACCTGCCTCTCCTGGGTGAGCAAGTTTGTTAGGACCTGCCTCTCTTGGGTGAACAAGTTTGTTAGGACCTGCCTCTCTTGGATGAGCGAGTCTGTTAGGACCTGCCTCTCTTTAATAAGTCTGTTAGGGCCTGCCTCTCTTGGGTGAGCAAGTCTGTTAGGAATGTAGAAGAATGGTTCAGAGAACCGACATGTTGATAAATTAGACACATGTGCAACTCTTGGGTATCTTTATTGAGGAAACGTTTCGCAACACAGTGGCTTCATCAGGCTATACAAAGGAGAATCGTGAAGAGCAGGAGGAGAATGAGGTAATCAGTCCCTCAACCTTGAGTCGATGTGGTCAGTCCATCAATCTTGAATTGTATACAGCATATGTGCGGAGAAGTGGCCTATATACCGTAGGCAGGAGAGGTGCAGCAGTCGTAGGTGGTGTCACATTTCTTCCACATGGTGTCACATTTACTTCCACATTGGACAAATGTGACACCACCTACGACTGCTGCACCTCTCTTGCCTAAGGTATATAAGCCACTTTTCCGCTCATATGCTGTATTCTATTCAAGTTTGATGGACTGACCACATCAACTCAAGGTTAAGGTCGTGCCCAAGGGTTAGGCAAGCGAAGAATTCCCAAGTATTAAGATCCCAAGAAGTTGCAGTGTCTGATAGGAATGTAGATCTCTGAACCATTCATCTACAATCCTATCAGACACTGCAACTTCTTGGGATCTTAATACTTGGGAATTCTTCGCTTGCCTAACCCTTGGGCACGACCTACTTCCACATGGACAAATGTGACACCACCTACGACTGCTGCACCTCTCCTGCCTACGGCTTATAAGCCGCTCATATGCTGTATTCTATTCAAGATTGATCGACTGACCACATCGACTCAAGTCTGTTAGGACCTGCCTCTCTTGGGTGAGCAAGTCTGCTAGGACCTGCATCTCTTGGGTGAGCTAGTCTATTAGGACCTGCCTCTCTTGAGTGAGCAAGTCTGTTAGGGCCTGCCTCTCTTGGGTGAACAACTCTGTTAGAACCTGCCTCTCTTGGGTGAACAAGTCTGTTAGGACCTGCCTCTCTTGGGTGAGCAAATTTGTTGGGACCTGCCTCTCTTGGGAGTGCAAGTCTGTTCGTACCTGCCTCTCTTTATTAAGTCTGTTAGGAAATGCCTCTCTTGGGTGAGCAAGTCTGTTAGGACCTGCCTCTCTTGGGTGAGCAAGTCTGTTAGGACCTGCATCTTTTGAGTAAGCAAGTCTGTTAGGACCTGCCACTCTTGGGTGAGTAAGTCTGTTAGGACCTGCCTCTCTTGGGTGAGTAAGTCTGTTAAGACCTAACTCTCTTGGGTAAAAAAGTCTGTTGTATGAGGTTCTAAAAGATCTGTAGTTGAAAACATAATGGTGTGTAGTTTCTTGGGTAGCAGCACCAGGCGACCATACTACTGGTGGCCTGTGTGCTACAAGAACGTTCCTTCCACTGCTCTCACCAGCCTGCATAACCACCCACCCACACACACCCACACATACACACAAAGGGATGTTAGGAAGAAGGAAAGACAGAAACATCTAATGCATTCTCCGTGCTACCCGACGAATGTGAGTCGACTACTGGGAACGTCACGACGAACGACACCAAGGAAGGAAAGAATATTGTTGATGTTGGGGATAGCCAGGTTAGATACATGGATAGGGTCTTCTGCTTGAAGGACAGGAGTAGGAGACAGAGGGTTTGCTTTCCTGGGGCTGGGATGGAGGACATTGTTAGCCGGCTTGACAACATCATGAACGGTAATGGGATCAATCCTATTATTTGCCTCAGTGCTGGAGGCAATGATGTAGGCAAGCATAGAAGTGAGGATTTAATTAGAAAGTTCAGGACAGCTATAGACATCATTAGGAAGAAGGGGGGGGCGTCCTGTTATATGTGGCATTTTGCCAAGAAGGGGTGTTGGAAATGAATGGTTGTCCAGAGCAATTGGTATTAATTGTTGGCTGGATAAACACTGTTAGGATAATGCAGTACCATTCATTGACAACTGGGACAACTTCTATGGCCAAAATGACATGTATGCCAGGGATGGGGTTCACTTATCCAGGGCAGGTGTGGGTTTTCTTGCTAGCTCAGTTGAGGGGGTTGTTAGGACTTTAAACTAGGATTAGTTAGAGGTATGGGTTTAGAAATGATAAATAATGAATATGGATATTTTGACTTATGCTCTGATATTAAGAATCTTAATAGTAACTATCATGGAGTAACTCTGGGTAATGATAATTTCAGAAATTGTGTAAAAACAATGATCAATAGGAAAAATGTGCAGAAGAAAAAACATATGATGGTATTTTATTCTAACAGTCGAAGTGCAAGAAATAAAATTAATGAACTACGTTTGGTAGCATGTGCTGGGAACTTTGATATCATTGCATTAACTGAAACGTGGTATGATTTAAAGAGTCGGGATATGAATGCTGAGTGTAATGTTCAAGGGTAAGTTGTTCCATGTGGATAGATGTAATGGGAAGAGGGGAGGAGTTGCATTATATGTTCGAGAAAATATTAACTGTTGCATAAAAACAGGTATAAAAATAGATGGAACAGGTACAGAATCTGTTTGGGTAGAGTTTGTAGAAGGTCAAGAAAAACTAATTCTAGGTGTAATATACCGACCTCCAGGCTTGGACCACGATAGAGGGAGACTTCTTCGGGACGAAATTGTTAGGGCTTCTAGACACAATAACATAGTGATAGTAGGGGATTTTAACTTTAGTCAAATTGACTGGCATTCTTTGACCGGTAATCTGGAGTCCAGTGACTATGGAAACAGTTCAGGACTGTTTTCTGAAGCAGTGTGTAACAGAGCCTACCAGGGGTAATAATTTGCTAGATTTAGTCTTGTCAAATAAGGAAACACTCGTAAATAATCTGGAGATCACTGAAGAGCTTGGCGCAAGTGATCACAAATCCATCACGTCAAGGCTGGAAAGTTCCAGCCTTGACGTGACTTCCCTATTCACCAAAGTACCTACTACACAAGCCATCGATCTCTTGAGCAGGAAAATTGACGATTCACTTGATCTTCCTATTCCAGCCAGCGATTTCATCGACCTTGTTGAACTGTGTGTTGGCTTTACGTGTTTCTCTTTCGAAAATCACCTCTTTCAGCAGACTTTTGGACTACCCATGGGTTCGCCACTCAGTGCGGTCCTGGCGAACCTATACATGGAACATCTAGAAGCCGAACGTTTCTCCACCATTATTCCTTCGTCTGTCACCTGGCTCCGTTATGTTGACGACATTCTCCTCATAACTCCTAGACGCTTCAACGTTCAAGCTCTCCAAGACAAGCTCAACCAGGTCGAGCCTTCAATCCAGTTCACACTTGAAGAAGTCGACAAAACTCTTTCTTTCCTTGATGTTCTTCTCTGCAAAGCTGACCACGAACTTCGTTTTAAAGTCTATCGAAAACCCACCAACCAAAACGATCTTCTCCACTTCTACTCTCACCACGACACCAAAACTAAACGTGGTGTAATTATAGGCTTCTTCCTGCGTGCACTCAGAATCTGCAGCAATGAGTTTCTTGAGGAAGAATGCACTATAATTGAACAAGTATTTTCTAAACGCCACTATCCTCGTCACTTCATCAGAGACTGCAGACGGTGGGCATTAAACATCTTCAACACACCCAGAGAAGACACTGCCGAGGAGAGATACATAGTCCTCCTCACCAACTCCATTACCAAACACATTTCCAACATCTTTTCCAATACCTCATTCCAAGTATCTACCTCCACAACCACGACCATCAAGGACATTACCAGTGATAGACAGGACAAGCTTCCACCCTCTGCAGGGGTATACATAATCCCTTGTAATGACTGCAACAAATTATACGTGGGCGAAACATCAAGGGACCTCCAAACACGTATTTCAGAACACCAATATGCAAGCAGGTCTGACGATACAAGGAATGCCTGTGTACAACACCGTAATTCACACAACCACTTGATAAACTACAGAAACTCAAGACTCATCACCACAGAAGACAACACTCAGTACCGAAGAATCCTGGAATCATCGCTTATCTCTATAACCAACAATTTCAACCAGAACAATGGCTTCTATAACATAGCTGAACCACTCGCCAAAAAGCTTCTTCATCGCTATCCCACATAAGAACATAGAACACTGCAGAAGGTCTACAACTTGTCTAATACCCCTGCCAAGCTACCCAAGACTCTATAACCCCACCCGGTAGATCATCAGATGCAGCATTCTCCACCTGACCTCAACATTCTGAACATGACTATAAATACTACCGTACCTTCCACCCCAGGTAGATCTGTGTGTGACTTGAAAAAGCCCACTGTGTGGATGAAACGTTGTCTATAAAGGATCACATTATACAGCATATGTGTTTATATTTCCATTGTGTCGGTATTTTATACCATTTATTTCCAAACTTCTCCATCGCTATCCCACATAAGAACATAGGAATGGAAGAACACTGCAGAAGGTCTGTTCACAAACTTATCCAATCTCCTTTCCAAGCTACCCAAGATTTTAGACTCTATAACCCCACTCGGTACATCATCAGATGCAGCATTCTCCACCTGACCTCAGCATTCTGAACCTGACTATAAATACTCGCGTACCTTCCACCCCAGGTAGATCTGTTTGTGACTTGAAAAAGCCCACTGTGTGGGCGAAACGTTGTCAATAAAGGATTACATTATACTGCACGTGTTTATATTTCGTAATAAAGTTGGTAGAATTACCGACAATATGTAAAGTAAAAGGACACAAGTGCAACTAATGTGACATTTTATTGTGGCAATGTTTCGCTCTCCGGGAGCTTTATCAAGCCATTACAAACAATACAACGAACGAACGAAAGTTCAGGTAAGATCCCAAATGGGATGAGCGGGGCAGACGGGACAGACGAAGAATAGTGCTGGAGAGGAGTGTTCTTAGTCGTAGAAATAGAGCCAGGGCTTAACCCAGCAGCGGAGGCGATCGTGGGACAGATATTGAGAAGAGAAATTCAGGCTCTTGTGTTGAGACTCCGGTGGGGTGAGCGGGGAGGAAGGAACAGGCGAAGTTTAGTGCTAGAGAGGAGTGTAGAACTGAACCATGTCTTAACCCAAAAGCTAAGGCGAACGTGGATCAGAGAATGGTACCTGTCAGCGGATCCAAGGTTATTTGTAGATAGGGTTAGGAGCAGGATCATGCAAGGAGTAGAAAAGGTTGTGTTGGTTTGTGGGTCTGCGAATGTCTTCGTCAAGGAGAGAGGTCCAGTAGTCATGTCGTGTCACAAGTTTGTCAGTCTGTCTGTCACTGAGTGTCTTCCAGTACAGATTCAGCGCAGGGATGTCTAATTGGGCATGGAGAGACTCGCTTGTGGCGAAGTCCTCCCATCTGACATCAAGCACCCAGCGCAGCGCCTTGTTCTGGACACGCTGCAGTTTAAGTAAGTTTGTTTTTACTGCAAGAGAGAGGGCTAGAGGAGAGTAAGTTATCAGAGGACGTAGAAGGGATTTGTAGAGGTGTAGTTTGGTGCGTTGAGAGGCATGTTTCAGCTTGTAGAGGCCCGCAAGGGCCTTATTAGCTATTGCATGCCTTGAGTGAATGTGTCCGTGTAAACGAAGAAGGTAGTCAAGATTAACGCCAAGGACAGTGACAGATTGTGTGATGGGGATGTAAGTGCGGGTGTCAGCTGTTCTGAGCTCGACAGGTAATGGAGGATCACGTTTGCTGTAATTAAAATACGTAATGCTGGATTTAGCTGCATTGGTTTTGATCCTCCATTTTTGTTCCCAGATGGCTATCCTGTCGACCTCATTTTGTGTTTTGTGTGTGAGTGTATCTATATTGGCATGAGTGATAAGTTGTGTAATGTCGTCTGCATAGGCTAGTGTGATGGAGTTGTGGTATACAGGTGTTGGAATGTCGTTAGTGTATAAAATGTAGAGGGTAGGGGAGAGGACAGATCCCTTGGGTACTCCGGCATTTAGTGTGAAGTAGTCAGAGTAACAGCCTTGGAATTTGATTCTCATGGTACGGCCGTCTAGGAAGTTGCAGAGGAGTTTACGAGTATTGAGAGGCAGGTTGAAGTTAGTGCAGAGTTTGTACTTGAGCCCTTCGTGCCAGACAGTGTCAAAGGCTTTTTCAACGTCTTTTGCAACCAGGGCTGTCCTGTTTATTTGTTTTGTGTTGATGTGGATGTAGTTGAGAACGATGTTAATGGCATCCTGTGTGCATCTGTGTGTTCTGAAGCCAAACTGGCCATCAGAAAGTAGAGAATTGTGTTCCAGGTATCTGCGAAGGCGATGATTGATTGGTTTTTCAAAGAGTTTTCCTAAAGTTTCGAGGAGGCTGATAGGGCGATAGTTTCTAGGGTCAGAGTGGTCTTTATTGGGTTTAGGAAGGAGGATAGCAGTAGCAGCTTTGAAGAGAGAAGGGAAGTATCCAGAGGCAAGGGAGGCATTGAGGAGGTTTGTGTAGGCAGTAATGATAGAGTCTTAGGAAGGTGGTTCAGGATAATATGGTTTAGGCCAGAGGCACCAGGGGCCTTGGGAGGAAGGTGTCTGAGGAGAGTTTTAACGTCTGTGTTGGTGAAAGGAGTGTCAAGTTCTTGGGAGGAGGTAAGAGAGTCCAGATGGATGTGGCTGTCTGGTGTTGTTTCGTGTGTGTGTGTAGTGTTCCAGTGTTCTATGTTCTGAATGTGTTGAATAGCGTTAGGGTGGGGTGGGTGAGGGTGGAAGATGTTCTCCCAGATGTGTTTGAAGATGTTAGTAGCAGCCTGCGGGTCTGAGATGTGTGTGTTGTTGTGGGTGATGTGTTTGAATTTGTTGGTGGGAGTGGTGCCTCTGATTTCGATCAAGATTGATGGACTGACCACATCGACTCAAGGCTGAGGGACTGATTACCTCATTCTCCTCCTGTTCTTCACGTTTCTCCTTTGTATGGACTGAAGAAGCCTACTGTGTAGGCGAAACGTTTCCTTAATAAAGATACTCAAGAGTTGCACATGTGTCTAATTTATCAACGTGTCGGTTCTGTGAACCATTCATCTACGTAAATCTTGTAATAAAGTTGGTAGAATTACCGACAATATGTAAAGTAAAAGGACACATGTGGTGACGTGTACTTAGCTCTGTGAAGACCTGTTTGTGTGCTCTCTGTGAATCTGAACCAGGATGCCCTCTCTTGAGCAGCTTTACCAGCAGCTGAGAGAAGAGCTCAGAGTTGCTAAGCTGGAGATACGGCGATTAACGGAGGAGAACAAGAGGATTCGTAGTAATCCTCCTGTTGTGAGTCCCCAGGTTAAGAGGGGAGCTTGGTCAGTGGCCGGGCAACATGGAACCAAGCTGAGGATCAAGAAAACGGTTGGAGAGGCAGAAACAACGAGAAACCAGAAGACTACCGTGGAAACTTCCAACTCATTCTCGGTGCTACCTGACGAATGTGAGTGTTCTACTGGGAATGCCACAACGAGCACCAAGGAAGCATTGGCAGACGTGAGTGAGACATCCGTAGAAACCCCAACGAAGACCATCGAGAACGTCTTGACGAATTCCACAAGTGGTGTAATGCTACCTGATGAATGTGAGTCGACTACTGGGAGCATCACGAAGGACGACGCCAAGGAAGGTAAACACATTGTTGTTGTTGGGGATAGCCAGATTAGGTACATGGATAGGGCATTCTGCTTGAAGGATAGGATTAGGAGGCAGAGAGTGTGTTTTCCTGGAGCTGGGATGAAGGATATTGTTAGCCGTCTGGATGACATCATGAGAGGTAATGGGAGAAATCCTATTATCTGTCTCAGTGCTGGAGGCAACGATGTTGGCAGACGTAGGAGTGAGGACCTGATTAGCAGGTATAGGTCAGCAAGAGATAATTAGGAGGAAGGGTGGGAAACCTGTCATATGTGGCATTTTGCCAAGGAGAGGAGTTGGAAATGAATGGTTGTCCAGAGCAATTGGTGTCAATTGCTGGCTGGACAAATACTGTAAGGAAAATGCGGTAACATTCATTGACAACTGGGACTTCTTCTATGGCAGAAATGACATGTATGCCAGGGATGGGGTTCACTTATCTAGGTGTGGGGTGGGAGCACTGACCAAAGCAGTGGAGGGAGCTGTTAGGTCTTTAAACTAGGAATAGTTAGTGGTATGGGTTTTGGCGTGAAAACAGTGAAGTCGCAGGGTAGGAGAACTAATAATAGGCAAAACGAGGTGGATATTGGAAAGCCAGTGGCACTAATTGACAGGGACAGTAATAGGTTTAGTGGAATAACAGAAAGGAGCAGGAAGGGTAAAGAGAGAGGAGGGTCATTAAATATTTATTACACAAATAGTCGCAGTGCCAGGAATAAGATGGACGAGTTGAGACTAGTTGCTAGTGCAGGTAACATTGATGTATTTGCCTTAACTGAGACGTGGTTTAATTCAAAAAGTCGGGACATGCCTGCGGAATATCACATTCAGGGTTTTAAATTGTTCCAAGTAGATAGAAGTGTCGGGAAGGGGGGTGGGGTGGCATTGTATGTCCGAGATCGCTTGAACTGTTGCATAAAAATGGGTATTAAGTCTGAAGTAACACATACAGAGTCTGTTTGGATAGAATTTTCAGAGGGGTATGAAAAACTAATTTTAGGTGTGATATACTGTCCCCCAAACTTAGGTAGGGACCAGGGGAGACTACTATGGGAGGAAATTGTTAGGGCCACAAGGCACGATAATGTAGTAATTCTAGGAGACTTTAACTTTAGTCATATTGATTGGAATTTCTTGACTGGGAATTTAGAATCATACGACTTCTTAGAAGTAGTTCAGGATTGTTTTTTGAAGCAGTTTGTGACAGAACCTACAAGGGGTAATAACCTGCTTGACTTAGTTCTGGCAAACAATGAATCCCTTGTTAATATTTAGAAGTTTCAGAGGAACTGGGTGCTAGCGACCACAAATCAATTACATTTAGCATTGAATGGAAGTATGATAGTAGGGATAACTCAGTAACAGTCCCAGATTTTCGCTTAGCAGATTACGATGGGCTTAGAGAACACTTATCATCTGTTGACTGGGGTAACGAAGAGAGCTATCAATATGACAGTTTTCTGAACACTATACATGAGGCTCAAAGAACGTTTATCCCGTATAAAGAAATTAGATCAAATAGAAATGACCCAAAATGGATGAATAATAGGCTGAAATATCTACTAGGGCATAAGAAAGGAATTTATAGGCGTATCAAAAGAGGTGAGGGTCATCTTATGAATCAGTATATTGACATTAAGAGGGACATTAAAAAGGGGATAAGAAAAGCTAAAAGGGACTATGAAGTTAAAGTTGCTAGGGATTCTAAAACTAACCCAAAAAGTTTTTTCCAGGTATATAGAACAAAAGTCAGAGATAAGACAGGTCCCCTTAAAAATAACTATGGGCATCTTACTGACAAAGAGAATGAAATGTGCTCGATTTTAAATAATTATTTACTCTCGGTTTTTACACAGGAAGACACTAATAATATTCCAGTAATTAATTTTTATAGTGGGCCAGAAGAAGATAAATTATGTAACATCACAGTCACTAGTGAAATGGTTGTGAAGCAGATAGACCGATTGAAGCAAAATAAGTCACCGGGTCCTGATGAGGTTTTTTCAAGGGTTCTTAAGGAATGCAAAATGGAACTCTGTGAACCATTAACTAACATTTTTAATTTATCTCTTCAAACAGGTGTAGTGTCTGATATGTGGAAGATGGCTAATGTAATTCCTATTTTTAAAACAGGGGACAAGTCGTTACCGTCAAATTACCGCCCAATAAGCCTGACCTCAATTGTAGGCAAATTACTAGAGTCAATTATAGCTGAGATTATAAGAAGCCATCTCGATCAGCATAGCTTGATTAAGGATACTCAGCATGGATTCACAAGAGGCCGGTCTTGTCTAACTAATTTATTAACTTTCTTCAGCTAGAAAAGAGATTGAAGGAAGGAGACTGCAATGAAGGCAACTAAATCATCTCAAGGTATGCTGGGGAAATGCAGTAAGAGGGCAAAAGGGAGAGGTCAGTTTTTGTTTACAGGCTCCAGGAAGTTGAAGGGGAAACTTACGAAGTAAGAAGACAGGAGAAAAAAGAGATTGAAAGTATCATGAAAGTAATCGGAGAGGATGATACGACCCAGTTCACAAATTTTCTGAGAATAGGGTGGTTTGCATGAGGAAAATACCGGGCAGTCAAAGTGATTTTCAAAGCAGAATCAGCTTTAAACAGGATCCTGCAGGAAAAAGCTTGATTAAGGGACATACCAAAATACCAGAGGGGGTACCTCGACCGTGACAGAACACAAGAAGAAAGGCAGAAACTGAAATAGAGGGTACAAAGACACAAGGAGAAACGAGAGGCAAAGAGGGAGATGAGCAGAACCCAGACTTAGGAGGAAGAACAAATACAACTTCCCTCAGAACCACCCACAGAAGGACATCAACCACAACAACCCTAATGCAACCAATCTTACCCAAAATCCACACACTGTACCCTCTGCTCCGACCTCCTTCATCACAAAGTCCACCCCCACAGCAACCCTCCACAGTTCCCTGCCAGGTCTCCCACTCCCCCAACCACAACGTTCTCCCCAGACCACACTTTTAGAAAAGAAGTTGAAGGTTTGATATACAAATGCAGATAGAATAACAAATAAATATGAGGAGAGGCATGAAAGAATCAAGGAGGCATCCCCAGACATCACAGCAGTCACAGAAATGAAACTCACCGGGATGATAACAGACACATCCGTTCCGCTCGGATATCAGATCCTGAGGAGAGATAGAGGGAGCAGAGGGGGAGGAGGAATTACACTGCTCATTAAAAACCGATGGGGATTTAAGGAAATGGAAGGAATGGACGAAATTGGAGAAAGGGACTACATAGTAGGTACAATTCAGTCTGGGGTATATAAGGTAGTCGTAGCAGTGATTTATAACCTGCCATAGAACTGCAGGAGGCAAAGAGAAGAATATAAAGAGCAGCAGAGCAATGGTGGACACACCAGCTGAGGTGGCCAGAAGAGCTCACATGGGGGGAGCAAAGTTACTAGTTATGGGTGATTTCAATCACAAGGGAAAATCTGGAGCCCCATGGGGGTCCCGAAACATGGAGAGCTAAGGTGATGGATGTGGCACTGGAAAAGCTCATGCATCATCATGTTAGAGACCTACCAGAGAGAGGGGAAGATGAACCAGCAAGACTGGACCTCGAGTTCACCTTTAGCAGCTCGAACATTGAGGACATCACATATGAAAAGGTCCTTTGAGCTAGTGATCATGTGGTTCTGACCTTTGAATACACAGAGTTACAAGTGGAGAGGGTAACACGAGTAGGATGGGAATAGCCGAAGTACAAAAGTGAGGACTACATAGGCATGAGGAACTTCTTGCAGGAGATTCAGTGGGAAAGAGAACTGGTGGGAAAGTCAGTAAGCATAATGATGGACTACTTAACAACAAAATGCAAAGAAGCAGAGGAAAGGCATGTTCCCAAGGGCAACAGAAATAATGGGAAGACCAGAACGAGCCCTTGGTTTACCCAAAGGTGTAGGGAAGCAAAAACTAAGTGCACTAGATAATGGAAAATGTACAGAAGACAAAGGACACAGGAAAATAAAGAGATCAGTCAAAGAGCCAGAAACGAGTATGCACAGATAAGGAGGGAGGCTCAGTGACAGTACAATGACATAGCATCAAAAGTCAAGTCTGACCCGAAACTGTTGTCTAGCCACATCAGGAGGAAGACAACAGTCAAGGACCAGATAATCAGGCTGAGGTAAGAAGGTGGGAGCTGACAAGAAACGACCAAGAAGTATGTGAGGAGCTCAACATGAGATTTAAGGAAGTATTTACAGTGGAGACAGAAAGGACTTCAGGAAGTCAGAACAGGGGGGTACACCAAAAAAGGATATACCAAAAAGTGTTGGATGAAATACACACAACCAAAGATGTGGAAAAAAATTCTCAGGGAGAGGGGTATTGGCCCCTTCAGCCCCTTCTGAGAGGGTTGAGAGGGCTGTTAAGGGCTGAAAGGGGTCGATACCCCCTCGGAGAAATTTTCTCCACACTGGGGGTGGTGGAAGTTCGCTGTAGGTGAACTATTCATCTCTTAACATTAATATGATTTTCTCACTCGCCACCACTGCTGATTGTCTTTTCTGAACAGCTTTAGTCTGTGGGGTTTCTGGAGAATCACTACGTTTGTTTCCAACACTGTGAAATTCTAACGGCACTAGTTTATCTATTGTCCACTTATGCACTACACCTTTGCTCAAAACATCACCTGTCCTGACCATTCCATTTACATTAGGATGTATGGTCACTATTTTTCCTAGAGACCATTGGGACTTCGAACCACCATTGTCAATAATCACTATGTCACCATGTCTTAAGGACATATGATTTTCAGGAACACTAGCTCCACAGAAGTGTTCTCTCAGTGAGGTGAGATAGTCTTCTCGCCAAATTTTCTCCCAATGTTCACTTTATTAAGGTGTTCGAATTTACGTCTGAGTTGCTGAGGTTCGAAATAAGTAGGATCCACTATGATTTCTTTATCATTCATGGGAGGAATAGGTTTGAGCTTTCTGCTATGGAGTAAATGAGATGGACTCAACACTTCTAAATTATCCAGATCATCGGTAACTTAAGTTAGAGGTCTGTTGTTGACTATTTTCTATTTCAGTCACGACTGTACGAAATTTTTCTAAGACGATTCGCTGATGATGAAGAGTCTTCCTTAAACAACGTTTTACGATGCCGATCATTCTTATATAAAATCCGCCGTGCCATGGAGCCTTAGGAGGAATGTATCTCCAACGACAACTGCGTTGATTCAGCATCTGTTGTACCTCTGGTTGATCAAAGATCTTGTTGATATAAGCAGCACCAGCAACAAAGTTCGTTGCATTGCCTGAAATCATCAGTCTGGGACATGCCCTTCTGAATAATTTGATAAAGGTTTCAGCAGATGTCAGTGGCTACTTCTAGATGTACTCCTCTAGTCGTAGCACAAGTGAACAAACAGATGTACACCTTGATGGGAACTTTGTCAACTGTTTTAGTTAAAATTACTGGTCCAGTGTAATCTACATCTGTCACCTCAAATGGAGTGACATGACAAACTCTTTCAGAGGGATATGGAGGTGGACCTGGATACTGACATACTCGCATATCGTAGTGACGACAAGTAATACAGTCCCTTATTTGTTTTTTCACACTTTGTTTACCTTGAGGTATCCAGTAGGATTGTCTTATGCGATAAAGTGCGTCATCTACTCCACCACGTAACACGTTACTGTGGGCATTCTTAATCAGTTTTGTTAGCCAATGATTCTTGGGGATCAATATTGGATGTATTGCTTCTTTAGGTAGTGAAGAATTATGAATTCTTCCTTGACATCTTCTAATCTTTTCTGAGTCGAGATAAAGTCCTAAAGATTTAATCATATTAGGTTTCTTTGGGGATTTATCCTGTATTTCCAGAAATTTATACTCTGTAGAAAAGACATTTTTCTGTATTAGTTTCACCCAGTATTTAATGGGTTCAAGATATTCATAATTAGGTTTTATCCCTTTAATGAATTTAAAGACAAGAGCTGTAACTCTTAAGAGTTTACCTAAAGATGAGTATTTAGATCCATTAATGACTATTTCTGGCATGCCTATTGTATTTAAACAGATTATTTCTGCTGTGTTCAAGCAGACTGTTTCTTCTGGCATAATGTGAGCTTTTTGCTGAGGCTAGTTATTTTCATTAGAGAGCCAGTTCGGTCCGTGGAGCCATAATTTATTATCCACAAATATCTTGAGTGGGACACCACGTGACAACATGTCAGCTGGATTCTCTTGGGTAGAGACGTGGAGAAAGAGATAATCTCTCTGCATCTCTTGTATTTCTGCTACTCTATTTTCTACAGAGACCAACTTACTTTTGTTATATCTTAACCACTGGAGAACTGCTTCATTATCATTCCATATCACGTTTCTTTTTCAATAGTGAGATGATGAAGTACTTTGTTGAGATATACATCTAATTTTGTACCTACATAGAGTACTGTCAGTTCATATTGTGGTACTGTTCTGACCTTCAAGGGTGCTACCCTGGCCTTTGAAGTAATTAGTGTACTTCCTTCAGCATTACTCATGTAAGCTACATCACAAAACACATGTAATGTGTACTTGTTTCCCTCTTGACCTATTTTGTCTGGGAAATTTCATTTGAAGAAGTTGTTTAAACTCCTTATATATTTCATCCCATGTTTGACTCACTTCTATTTTGAGCGTCAATGCATCTTGCACAAACATTTTATTTCAACACATCCATTGAAACTGGGCAACCACCTGAAGTATGGAAGACGGCAAATTTAGTCCCCATTATTAAGAAAGGAGACAGACATGAGGCACTAAACTATAGACCAGTGTCACTGATGTGTATAGTATGCAAAGTCACGGAGAAGATTATCAGGAGGAGAGTGGTGGAGCATCTAGAACGGAACAAGCTTTTAAACAACAACCAGCATGGATTCATGGAAGGCAAATCCTGAGTCACAAACCTGGTGGAGTTTAATGACAAGGTAACGGAAGACACGAGAGAGAGAGAGAGAGAGAGAGAGAGGGGGGGTAGAAGACTGCATTTTCTTGGACTGCAAGAAGGCCTTCGACACCGTTCCTCACAAGAGATTAGTGAAAAAGCTAGAGGAACAGGCACATATAACAGGAAGGGCACTGCAATGGATCAGAGAATACCTGACAGGGAGGCAACAACGAGTCATGTTACGTGACGAGGTGTCAGAGCGGGCGCCTGTGACGAGCGGGATTCCACAGGGGTCAGTCCTAGGATCAGTGCTATTTTTGGTATATGTGAATGACATGATGGAAGGGATAGACTCAGAAGTGTCCCTGTTTGCTGATGATGTGAAGTTAATAAGGAGAATTAAATCGGATGAATATCAGGCAGGACTACAAAGAGACCTGGACAGGGTGAAAGCCTGGTCCAGGAACTGGCTCCTCGAATTTAAACCTGCCAAATGAAGTCATGAAGACGGGGAAGGGCAAAGAAGACCGCAGACAGAGTATATGCAAGGTGGCCAAAGACTGCACACCTCAATCAAGGAAAAGGATCTTGAGGTGAGTATAACACCGAACACATCTGAGGCGCACGTCATCCAGATAACTGCTGTAGCATATGGATGCCTGGAAACCTGAGAATAGCATTCCGATACCTCAGTAAGGAATCGTTCAAGACTCTGTACACAGTGTGCATCAGCCTCATACTGGAGTATGCAGCACCAGCAAGTGACGTAGTGGAGGTAGGAACCATACATAGTTTTAAGACGAGGTATGATAAAGCTCATGGAGCAGGGAGAGAGAGGACCTAGTAGCGATCAGTAAAGAAGCAGGGCCAGGAGCTATATACCGACGCCTGCAACCACAAATAGGAGAGTACACGCACACGCACGCACGCTGATCCCTTCGCTATTACTGACGTCATCAATGCCATCACCCCCTCCCACCATTACCAACATCAGTACCACCCACCACAACCATCACCACTACCCCCCACTCCCACCCCCACCCTCAACTTTCTACCATTACGACACTGGAAACTTGCCCCAACATACACGGAGGCGGAAGTAATGATTGGATCAGCTGAGTGGAGCACCAGTGTTCACCTGTACTTACCCATGTTCACCTGTACTTACCTAGTTGTGTTGCAGGGGGTCAAATCACAGCTCTTGGTCTCGCTTCTTAAACTACTATCTCCCCGAATTACCGGTTCCTCTCCTCTTAGCCCATGTCAACTGTACTCTTTGAGTATAAAATGTAATATTCATAAGAACTTCCTTGAGCGATCACATACTGAACACAGTGACTTATCTGGAGTATACCAGGAGAGTATTCCGGGGGTCAACGCCTCCGCGGCCCCGGTCCATGACCAGGCCTCGTGGTGGATCAAGGCCTGATCAACCAGGCTGTTACTGCTGGTCGCACGCAATCTAGCGTACGAACCACAGCCCGGCCGGACAGGTACTAACTTTAGGTGTCTGTCCAGCTCCTTCTTAAAGACAGCCAGGGGTCTATTGGTAATCCCTCTCATGTATGTTGGAAAGTAGTTGAACAGTCTTGGGCCCTTGACACTTATTATGTTATCTCAGTGTACTCACGGAATCCCTGCTCTTAATTGGGGGATGTTGCACCGTCTGCCGAGTCTTTTGCTTTCGTAAGGAGTGATTTCCATATGGAGATTTGGGACTAGTCCTTCTAGGATTTTCCAGGTGTGAATTATGATGCATCTTTCTCGCCTGCATTCCAAGGAGTATAGGTCAAAGGACTTTAATCAGTCCCAGTAACTGACGTGTTTGACTACTTATATATGCAGTGAAAGTTCTCTCTATATTCTCTAGATCTGCCTTGAAAAGGGCCGATAAGGTACAGCAGTATGGCAGCCTAGAGTACAAGTGATTTAAAGAGAATCATCATTGGCTTGCCATCTCTTGGTTTGAAAGTTCTCATTATCCGAACTATCATTTTCCTAGCAGATGTGATAATGTCACTATTGTGATCTTTGAAAATGAGATCCTCTTATATTATCACTCTCAAGTCCTTCACATTAGTTTTTCACTCTATTATGTGGTTAGAATTTGTTTTATGCTCCAATCTAGCTTTTAGTCCCTTGAGTTTTCCATAGCGAGTAATTGAAATTTGTCTTCATGGAACTTCATATTGTTTTCTGTGGTCCATTTGAAGACTTGGTTTATATCCGCTTATAAATTTGCAGTGTCAATGGATGACGCTCTTATGAAAATTCTAGTATTGTTAACAAAGGAAGACACAGTGCTATGGTTTACATCTTTGTCTATGTCAGATATAAGGATAAGGGAAACGATGAGAGCGAGTACTATACATTGTGAAACAGAGCTTCCTGTAGCTGCGTCTGACTTAACTCTATTTACTAGCACTTTTTGTGTTCTATTAGTTAAAAAGTTAGAGATCCTTTATAACGCATTTAGTGTACTATTACACCATGACCGTACTTGTCGAAGGTTTTTTCGCAAAGTTTGTGTATACCACATCTGCATTCTGTTTGTCCTCCAATGCCTCCAAGACCACGTTATTGTGATCCAGTAGTTTGGAGAGGCAGGAGCGGCCTGCTCTAAACCTATGCTGCCCTGGGTTGTGCAACTGTTGAATATCCAAGTGGTTAGCAATCTTGCTTCTTAGAACCCTTTCAAAGATTTTATGTAGGATGTTAGTACTATCGGTCTATTCTTTGCAATTACTTTACTGTCACCTTTGTGGAGTGGGGCTATGTCTGTTGTTTTTAGTGACTGGGATGACCCCGTGTCCAGGTTCCCTTTCCATAGGCACTCGAAATTGGTTTCTTGCAGTTCTTGATGAACACGGAGTTGTACGAGTCTGGGGCAGAGTGCATGGGCATGTCATCAGTTGTTTTTTCAAAGTCCAGTGGTGTTAGTGTTAAATCAGAAATTCTGAAAATATTAGCCAAATTTCGAGTTCCGGTCATAAAAAAAAATCATGCAGACTGTCGACCTTAGTCTGATTAACCGCTCACTGAACACCGAGTCGTATTGAGACTTCAGTATCTCACTCACTTCTTTGCTATCATTGGTGTAAGTTCCATCTGGTTTAAGCACGGGTGCAATACTGAATATAGTTTTTGCCCTAGATTGGGCATATGAAAAGAAATATTTTGAGTTGCTTTCAATTTTATTTATTGTTTTAAGTTCTTTCTGTGTTTCTTGGATCCTGTATGATTCTTTTAACCTAAGTTCGATATTTTCTATTTCTCGAGCCAGTGCCTCCTGTATTTCAGACAGACTGGTCCCTTTAAGAAGCTCTGTGATTGTTCACCTTCGCCTGTAGGAGGAGCAAATCTCTCTAGCTTACATCTTCTCTTCTTGACCATATCCTCAACCCTCTACAGAGGTCTCCCAGCTTAGGCTGACACTAATGAAGTCTCCAGCTCAGACAGGCATATATCATTACCTAGTGGATGTAGCTTATTATGTGCGATGGAATTAGTAAGGGAACCCTAACTAGGTTCAATGACCACTCTGTGGCTCACACACAACACTGTGACTCACCCACAACACTCTGTGACTCACCCACATCACTTTGTGACTCACCAACATCAGTGACTCACCCACATCACTGTGACTCACTAACATGTGTTCTACTAACAATGGTTATAAATGACCATAATTTTTAAAGGGGTGGACCGGTAAGCCAGCGGAAGGCCTCGGTCAGATGACCAAAATCTCCAAAGGCGGGTCATCATCTGACTAAGACCCGCGTCAGGAAACATTTGTCCTGTTTCCTGACGAACCTTACCTAACCTAACTAACATGTACAGTTAAATGCTGTCTTGCTTATCAGGAATTTTATCATATTTATTTATGTATAGCTAGGCTATGTTACTTTAAGTTATACTAGGTTATGTTATTCTACGTTAGATTACATTAGACTGCGTTAGAATATGGTAAGTTAGATTACATTAGGTTAGGCCATTTTAGGTTAAGTTACGTTACGGTACATTAGGGTACGTTAAGTTACGTTAGATTACCATAGATTACGTTAGACCATTTTAGGTTGGATTACGTATAGGTTACCTTAGGTTAGGATAGGTCACATTAGGTTAAGTTAAATTACATTAGGTTAGGTTAGGATAGGTTACATTAGCTTAAGTTAAATTACATTAGGTTAGGTTAAGTTACGTTAGGCTGCATTAGGGTACCTTATATTACGTTAGGATAGATTACGTTAGGTTACTTTACGTTACGTTAGGTTACGTTACATAATGTTAAGTTACAATAGGTTACGTCAAGTAAGTGAAACCTTAAGTTTCATACAATTACCTAACAACAACGATATTAACAAAACAAGAGAGAGACACACGTCTGGCAGCGCGGGTCATCTCGTTCCATTTCGAGAGAACATTTTTCTAACCATCTACAAAAATATGAAGGCTGGGTCAACGTGTCCGCCCACTACACAACCCACCCACTGCATGACAGACCACCCCTACCACAGCCCACTACACAACCCACCCACTGCATGACAGACCACCCCTACCACAGCCCACTACACAACCCACCCACTGCATGACAGACCACCCCTACCACAGCCCACTACACAACCCACCCACTGCATGACAGACCACCCCTACCACAGCCCACTACACAACCCACCCACTGCATGACAGACCACCCCTACCACAGCCCACCTACACAACCCACCCACTGCATGACAGACCACCCCTACCACAGCCCACCTACACAACCCACCCACTGCATGACAGACCACCCCTACCACAGCCCACCTATACAACCCACCCACTGCATGACAGACCACCCCTACCACAGCCCACCTACACAACCCACCCACTGCATGACAGACCACCCCTACCACAGCCCACCTACGCCCACTACACAACCCACCCACTGCATGACAGAT
The DNA here is from genome assembly GCF_038502225.1 of Cherax quadricarinatus. Lineage (NCBI taxonomy): Eukaryota > Metazoa > Arthropoda > Malacostraca > Decapoda > Parastacidae > Cherax > Cherax quadricarinatus. Next base: position 522,837 of record NC_091294.1, on the reverse strand, counting down.
CACCACTACCACAGCCCACCTACGCCCACTACACAACCCACACACTGCATGACAGACCACCCCTACCACAGCCCACCTACGCCCACTACACAACCCACCCACTGCATGACAGACCACCCCTACCACAGCCCACCTACGCCCACTACACAACCCACCCACTGCATGACAGACCACCCCTACCACAGCCCACCTACGCCCACTACACAACCCACCCACTGCATGACAGACCACCCCTACCACAGCCCACCTACGCCCACTACACAACCCACCCACTGCATGACAGACCGCCCCTACCACAGCCCACCTACGCCCACTACACAACCCATCCACTGCATGACAGACCACCACTACCACAGCCCACCTACGCCCACTACACAACCCATCCACTGCATGACAGCCCACCACTACCACAGCCCACCTACGCCCACTACACAACCCACCCACTGCATGACAGACCACCCCTACCACAGCCCACCTACGCCCACTACACAACCCACTTACGCCCACTACACAACCCACCCACTGCATGACAGACCACCCCTACCACAGCCCACCTACGCCCACTACACAACCCACCTACGCCCACTACACAACCTACCTACGCCCACTACACAACCCACCCACTGCATGACAGACCACCACTACCACAGCCCACCTGGTTAAGACGTCAGGCGAATCTCTCACTAAAACTATGACGAGTCTTTCTGAAGTGTGACTAATGTCACTGTGTAAGACATATTTACCTGTGTATGTAATACATATTATGTGTGTATGTATCCTTTATGACTCATGAAATCGTAACATGATTTTGTGTGTGTGTGTGTATATATATATATATATATATATATATATATATATATATATATATATATATATATATATATATATATATATATATATATATATATATGCGACAAGAAATGCGTTGCTTAAACAGCAACGCTCTTCTTGCCGAATAAGGCAAGAGAAAATTTGTGTATGCAATAATTTCGCAAAAATCATTCTGAACCTAACGAATAAAATATATTTCAATGTGTTTATTATTAAGTTATTATAAACTTACCTAAAATATATTTAGCTGGATTAGGCTGAATTAAATTGCGCTTGTTATAATAAGGTTAGGTAAGTTTTCTAATTTTTTTTTGGGGTACAAAATTATTAATTTTTACAATAACATAAATGAAAAAAAAAATCTTGAAATGTATGAGAGAAATTTTTAGAAAGGACTTAATTTTAAATGAGTTCTTGCTAATTGATCAATTTTACCTATTCGGCACAACATATATATAGGCACAGTGCAGAAACAAGCGGGTATATACAGAGAAAGAGCGCAGTCAGAAGGATTCGAACCCACTACAGGAAGACTGGCGAGGTTCCCAAGTAACGTTCTCCTCCACTCAGCCACAAATGCCACATAAGCTGGGCAGCCTGGTTCACAAGTCATGTTTCTTCCCAGTGTACTGATATAAAACGTTACTTGAGAGGTCAGAACATACAGGAGGAGAAGGAAATAACTTGAAACCATGTTTGAGGCTGACTAATGTGTCCGAGCTGGGAAGAAACATGGCTTGTAAACCAAGCTGCCCAGTTTATGTGGCATTTGTGGCTGAGTGGAGAAGAGCGTCACTTGAGAACCTTGCCAGTCTTCCTGTAGTAGGTTTGAATCCTGCCGACTGCGATCTTTCTGGACTGAGATATAAACATATCTCAGTCCAGAACAGGATTCGAACTTGTGCACTCAGCATCAAGGTACACAGTACTTTTGTCACACAGTCAGATCCCAGAATAATTATGTATGGGCGCCTAGCCGAAGCTAAACACTGTATCCCACACCCGAGTACCAATTTTGTGGTAAGTTATTTCATCAAATCACATCCTGTCATTTCGCTCGTTCGCGAAGTGTTAAGCATTCTAAAATTTCTTTCGAAGTGATTCTGGGTACGACGTTGAGCAAGATGATGACTTGGCCAGCTGGACAAGTTGATGACTCACCTGATGATTTTCTTCCAATACAACATTTCTGTTGTGATATAGACCAGATATTGTGCATGGTAATTGTTCCTATATGTTTTAGCACTGATGATGGAGTCTGATACGTCGAAATGTTTAGATGAATCATCCAAATGTTTCAGATTTTTATATAATCAACGAAGATGTTTACCATGGATTTGGTATTTTTATTAAGACAGGATTTTAAGAATTTAGCGATTCCCCGTGAATAATAATAATAATAATAATAATAATAATAATAATAATAATAATAATAAAGTAAACCCTTGATGTAACGGACCTCAGTATAACGTACTTTAAAAATTACGGTAAAAAATTTCTGGTTAAACTGCACTTTTAAATGTTTTATTACCGATGTTTATTGCATTATATTTGATTATTGTGTATACAGTGTTAAATTAGGTTTACTGTGGAGTACTTTACTGCACTTTTTGCCATTCTTTAATATTTTTATAATTTAACGGGCACTCGGACAACCCCCCCCCCTCCATTAGTCCATTGTGTGCTGATAATAATGATAATAATAACAAAAATGACAACAACAATAGTAACAAAAACAAAGAGTAATAATCACCCTAAGAACAGTTCTTGCTAGACCTGGTTGTTGCTTGCACCACCAGTCATGTGTTGATTCAGGCAGTTGTGGCTTGTACACCTCTGTCTAGTATCATACCACCAGTCATGGGTTGATTCAGGCAGTTGTGGCTTGTACAGCTCTGTCTAGTATCATACCACCAGTCATGGGTTGATTCAGGCAGTTGTGGCTTGTACAGCTCTGTCTAGTATCATACCACCAGTCATGGGTTGATTCAGGCAGTTGTGGCTTGTACAGCTCTGTCTAGTATCATACAGTCATGGGTTGATTCAGGCAGTTGTGGCTTGTACACCTCTGTCTAGTATCATACCACCAGTCATGGGTTGATTCAGGCAGTTGTGGCTTGTACACCTCTGTCTAGTATCATACCACCAGTCATGTGTTGATTCAGGCAGTTGTGGCTTGTACACCTCTGTCTAGTATCATACCACCAGTCATGGGTTGATAAGGCAGTTGTGGCTTGTACAGCTCTGTCTAGTATCATACCACCAGTCATGTGTTGATTCAGGCAGTTGTGGCTTGTACAGCTCTGTCTAGTATCATACCACCAGTCATGTGTTGATTCAGGCAGTTGTGGCTTGTACAGCTCTGTCTAGTATCATACCACCAGTCATGTGTTGATTCAGGCAGTTGTGGCTTGTACAGCTCTGTCTAGTATCATACCACCAGTCATGTGTTGATTCAGGCAGTTGTGGCTTGTACAGCTCTGTCTAGTATCATACCACCAGTCATGTGTTGATTCAGGCAGTTGTGGCTTGTACACCTCTGTCTAGTATCATACCACCAGTCATGTGTTGATTCAGGCAGTTGTGGCTTGTACAGCTCTGTCTAGTATCATACCACCAGTCATGGGTTGATTGAGGCAGTTGTGGCTTGTACACCTCTGTCTAGTATCATACCACCAGTCATGTGTTGATTCAGGCAGTTGTGGCTTGTACAGCTCTGTCTAGTATCATACCACCAGTCATGTGTTGATTCAGGCAGTTGTGGCTTGTACACCTCTGTCTAGTATCATACCACCAGTCATGTGTTGATTCAGGCAGTTGTGGCTTGTACACCTCTGTCTAGTATCATACGTCTTGTATTTGACGTACGCCACACAAAAACCTCTTTCCCGTATGCCATCATTGCCAGTCTTAGGCAAGGTTAGTCATTGCTTGCTAGGATGATTAACTTGGTTGGTAACGTCCTCAACTTATACACTGTGGATCCGGTATCGATCCCTGGCACAGGTGAAACGTTGGGCATGTGTCCTTACATCTGCTGTCCCTGTTTACCTAGCAGTAAGTAGGTACCTGGGTGTTAGTCGACTGTTGTGAGTCGCATCCTGGGGGACAAGATTAACCTAAGTTGCCTGAAGGGGGAGGGCCTGGGTTAGCTTTCATAGCTTCAAGAAACAGCCCAGACTGTCAGTCCTTCTCCTGCTTCGGGCTGGTTAACACCATACTAGCTCTGTCTTTCTGTATGAATGTACTATGTAGTTGTAACAGTGAGTGTTATCATACTTACTCTCTAAACTTTGTTCACTGTTCGGTTGAACAAGTCCCTACTCTGCATACATAATATATATAAATGTACATACCTTCTATTGGTGGGAATAAATATTAAACCAAATCTATCTTCTTGAGTATACTTTATTCTCAAGAGTGACTTACAAGGGGTACATAGCACGGCAGGTTACGGAAGGTCCACTGACAGTACTTGTGTCTTTGATACTGGTGTTACTTCTTGAAGCAGGCGCTGTGCCTGGTCTGGCGCTGTGCCTGGTCTGGCGCTGTGCATGGCCTGGCGCTGTGCCTGGCCTGGCGCTGTGCCTGGCCTGGCGCTGTGTCTGGCCTGGTGCTGTGTCTGGCCTGGTGCTGTGCCTGGCCAGGTGCTGTGTTTATCCTGGTGCTGTGCCTGGCCTGACGCTGTGCCTGGCCTGACGCTGTGTCTGGCCTGGTGCTGTGTCGGGCCAGGTGCTGTGCCTGGCCAGGTGCTGTGTTTATCCTGGTGCTGTGCCTGGCCTGACGCTGTGCCTGGCCTGACGCTGTGCCTGGCCTGGTGCTGTGTCTGGCCAGGTGCTATGTCTGGCCAGGTGCTGTGTCTGGACAGGTGCTGTGCCTGGCCTGGCGCTGTGCCTGGCCTGGTGCTGTGTCTGGCCAGGTGCTGTGTCTGGCCAGGTGCTGTGCCTGGCCTGGCGATGTGCCTGGCCTGGCGCTGTGTCTGGTCAGGTGCTGTGTCTGGCCAGGTGCTGTGCCTGGCCTGGCGCTGTGCCTGGCCTGGCGCTGTGCCTGGCCTGGTGCTGTGTCTGGCCAGGTGCTGTGGCTGGCCAGGTGCTGTGCCTGTCCAGGTGCTGTGAGTGTCCTGGTGCTGTGCCTGGCCTGACGCTGTGCCTGGCCTGACGCTGTGCCTGGCCTGGTGCTGTGTCTGGCCAGATGCTGTGTCTGGCCAGGTGCTGTGTCTGGCCAGGTGCTGTGCCTGGCCTGGCGTTGTGCCTGGCCTGGTGCTGTGTCTGGCCAGGTGCTGTGTCTGGCCAGGTGCTGTGCCTGGCCTGGCGATGTGCCTGGCCTGGCGCTGTGTCTGGCCAGGTGCTGTGTCTGGCCAGGTACTGTGGCTGGCCTGGCGCTGTGCCTGGCCTGGCGCTGTGCCTGGCCTGGTGCTGTGTCTGGCCAGGTGCTGTGCCTGGCCAGGTGCTTTGCCTGGCCAGGTGCTGTGTTTATCCTGGTGCTGTGCCTGGCCTGATGCTGTGCCTGGCCTGGTGCTGTGCCTGGCCTGGCGCTGTGCTTGGCCTGGCGTTGTGCCTGGCCTGGCGCTGTGCTTGGCTTGGCGCTGTGCCTGGCCTGGTGCTGTGTTTGTCCTGGTGCTGTGCCTGGCCTGACGCTGTGCCTGGCCTGGCGTTGTGCCTGGCCTGGCGTTGTGCTTGGCCTGGCGTTGTGCCTGGCCTGACACTGTGCCTGGCCTGGTGCTGTGCCTGGCCAGGTGCTGTGTTTATCCTGGTGCTGTGCCTGGCCTGACGCTGTGCCTGGCCTGACGCTGTGTCTGGCCTGGTGCTGTGTCTGGCCTGGTGCTGTGCCTGGCCAGGTGCTGTGTTTATCCTGGTGCTGTGCCTGGCCTGACGCTGTGCCTGGCCTGACGCTGTGCCTGGCCTGGTGCTGTGTCTGGCCAGGTGCTATGTCTGGCCAGGTGCTGTGTCTGGCCAGGTGCTGTGCCTGGCCTGGCGCTGTGCCTGGCCTGGTGCTGTGTCTGGCCAGGTGCTGTGTCTGGCCAGGTGCTGTGCCTGGCCTGGCGATGTGCCTGGCCTGGCGCTGTGTCTGGTCAGGTGCTGTGTCTGGCCAGGTGCTGTGCCTGGCCTGGCGCTGTGCCTGGCCTGGCGCTGTGCCTGGCCTGGTGCTGTGTCTGGCCAGGTGCTGTGTCTGGCCAGGTGCTGTGCCTGACCAGGTGCTGTGTTTATCCTGGTGCTGTGCCTGGCCTGACGCTGTGCCTGGCCTGACGCTGTGCCTGGCCTGGTGCTGTGTCTGGCCAGATGCTGTGTCTGGCCAGGTGCTGTGTCTGGCCAGGTGCTGTGCCTGGCCTGGCGTTGTGCCTGGCCTGGTGCTGTGTCTGGCCAGGTGCTGTGTCTGGCCAGGTGCTGTGCCTGGCCTGGCGATGTGCCTGGCCTGGCGCTGTGTCTGGCCAGGTGCTGTGTCTGGCCAGGTACTGTGCCTGGCCTGGCGCTGTGCCTGGCCTGGCGCTGTGCCTGGCCTGGTGCTGTGTCTGGCCAGGTGCTGTGCCTGGCCAGGTGCTTTGCCTGGCCAGGTGCTGTGTTTATCCTGGTGCTGTGCCTGGCCTGACGCTGTGCCTGGCCTGATGCTGTGCCTGGCCTGGTGCTGTGCCTGGCCTGGCGCTGTGCTTGGCCTGGCGTTGTGCCTGGCCTGGCGCTGTGCTTGGCTTGGCGCTGTGCCTGGCCTGGTGCTGTGTTTGTCCTGGTGCTGTGCCTGGCCTGACGCTGTGCCTGGCCTGGCGTTGTGCCTGGCCTGGCGTTGTGCTTGGCCTGGCGTTGTGCCTGGCCTGACACTGTGCCTGGCCTGGTGCTGTGCCTGGCCAGGTGCTGTGTTTGTCCTTGTGCTCTGCCTGGCCTGGCGCTGTGCTTGGCCTAGCGCTGTGCCTGGTCTGGCGCTGTGCTTGGCCTGGCGCTGTGCTTGGCCTGGCGTTGTGCCTGGCCTGGCGCTGTGCTTGGCTTGGCGCTGTGCCTGGCCTGGTGCTGTGCCTGGCCTGACACTGTGCCTGGCCTGGTGCTGTGCCTGGCCAGGTGCTGTGTTTGTCCTTGTGCTGTGCCTGGCCTGGCGCTGTGCTTGGCCTAGCGTTGTGCCTGGCCTGACGCTGTGCCTGGCCTGACGCTGTGCCTGGCCTGACGCTGTGCCTGGCCTAACGCTGTGCCTGGCCTAACGCTGTGCCTGGCCAGGTGCTGTGCCTGGCCTGGCGCTGTGCCTGGCCTGGCGCTGTGCCTGGCCTGGCCGAAGAATTAACTCATAAATTTGGTGGTATTGATTTCGTGACATCACGTAGCCAGAGGATGTCCTTTTCTGATTGGTCATCAGGTGGTCCTACGTCACATATATGAATTTTCTGATTGGTCGTCAAGTGGTCCTACGTCACATATACACGCTATTTGATTGGAGATCAGGTGGCCCTACGTCACATATACACGCTTTCTGATTGGTCATCAGCTGACCCTACGTCACATATACACGCTTCCTGATTGGTCATCAGGTGACCCTACGTCACACATGCCTGCCTCCTTATTGGTCACAACCGAGGTATGATTAACCTAGGTATGACTGGCCTGTCATTAAGACGTTTTTTGGACGTGATGGCCTTGGAGTTCTCAACTATATGGTCCCGTCACGGTCATTCATTTAGCACAATGTTTTGACCTTGCTGGGTGACCTTATTGTGCCACAAATATCAAATGGCCTTTAGTAATGATCTTGCGTGAACTTGACGTAGTGTAGTGTCTACCGTCTTAGGATAATTATTAGACACAGTGTAGTGTCTACCGTCTTAGAACGCAAGAACATAATAAGGGAGCACCGCAGCAGGTCTACTGGCCCATGTTAACTAGGTTCAAGCCACTTACTAAGCTAATGGCCGCATCCAGTGAGATCCAAGTCACATTCACTTAACGATGGGGCACTGCATCAGACCCACACTGCATCAGACCCACACTGCATCAGACCCACACTGCATCAGACCCACACTGCATCAGACCCACACTGCATCAGACCCACACTGCATCAGACCCACACTGCATCAGACCCACACCGCATCAGACCCACACTGCATCAGACCCACACTGCATCAGACCCACACTGCATCAGACCCACACTGCATCAGACTCACACTGCATCAGACCCACACTGCATCAGACCCACACTGCATCAGACCCACACTGCATCAGACCCACACTGCATCAGACCCACACTGCATCAGACCCACACTGCATCAGACCCACACTGCATCAGACCCACACTGCATCAGACCCACACTGCATCAGACCCACACTGCATCAGACCCACACTGCATCAGACCCACACCGCATCAGACCCACACTGCATCAGACCCACACTGCATCAGACCCACACTGCATCAGACCCACACTGCATCAGACTCACACTGCATCAGACCCACACTGCATCAGACCCACACTGCATCAGACCCACACTGCATCAGACCCACACTGCATCAGACCCACACTGCATCAGACCCACACTGCATCAGACCCACACTGCATCAGACCCACACTGCATCAGACCCACACTGCATCAGACCCACACTGCATCAGACCCACACTGCATCAGACTCACACTGCATCAGACCCACACTGCATCAGACCCACACTGCATCAGACCCACACTGCATCAGACCCACACTGCATCAGACCCACACTGCATCAGACCCACTAGCGCAAGCCAGTTCAACTCACACCCACTCATATAGTTGTCTAATCTATATTTAACAATGGTATATACCGTATTTTGCGGCTTATAAGACGCTCCGATGCATTAGACGCATCCCAAGTTAGAAGATAACAATCAGAAAAAAGTTAAGAGCGCCTAATACCAAGCAATATTTTACATGCAGAAATTAGGTTATGTTTGATTTATGGGTAGATCAAAACATACGATAGGTCTAGTTCTCATCTGGACACACGATAGGCCTAGTGCTCACCTGGACACACGATAGGCCTAGTGCTCACCTGGACATCTTATTTCAGCTTGAAATCTTCATCAATCTTGACAAATTCATCACAAGCATTATATTTACATTAAGTAAAATTTACCAGTACCTGGTATGCTAATTCTAACACAAAATTAATTTGATTTATGGGTTGGTTAAAACACTACAGCCACAAACACCACTCAACATGTGACCCTCAGTGTATAGGACGCAGGGTGGGTTTTGGACACATTTTATAGAAAAAATGCGTCTAATAAACCGCAAAATATGGTAATACCGACAAGTTGGTAAGACACTTTCGCAACAGTTAGGTATCTTCAGTCCGAGACGTTTCGCCTACACAGTAGGCTTCTTCAGACGAATACAGTTGGTAGAATTACCGACAATATGTAAAGTAAAAGGACACAAGTGCAACTAATGTGACATTTATTGTGGCAACGTTTCGCTCTCCAGGAGCTTTATCAAGGCTTGATAAAGCTCCTGGAGAGCGAAACGTTGCCACAATAAATGTCACATTAGTTGCACTTGTGTCCTTTTACTTTACAGACGAATACAGAACATAAGAACAAAAGAAAGGAGGAACACTGCAGTAGGCCTGTTGGTCAATACTTGGCAGGTCATTCACAATCCATCCCACTAACAACCCAATTCTCAGTGCTGCCCAAGAAAAAAAGCTTTGATAATTCTATTTACTCGTGTGCAAGTCCCACTCAAATCCAACCCCTCTCACCCATGTATTTATCCAACCTAAATTTGAAACAACCCAAGGTTTTAGCTTCGATAACCCTACTAGGCAGACTGTTCCACTCATCAACTACCCCTCTACCAAACCAGTACTTTTCTATATCCTTCCTAAACCTAAACTTATCTAATCTGAATCCATTATTGCGGGTTCTCTCTTAAAGAGATATTCCCAATACCTTATTTATATCCCCTTTGTTAATACCCATCTTCCACTAGTACACTTCGATCATATCTCTCATCATTCTTCGTTTTACAAGTGAATGTAATTTAAGGGACTTCGAGCTTTCTTCATATGGAAGATTTCTAATGCTATGAATTAGTTTTGTCATTCTTCACTGAATATTTTCTAATGAATTTATATCCATTTTGTAATATGGAGACCAGAACTGTTCTGCATAATGTAGGTAAGGCCTTAGTGATGATGTATAAACCTGCAGTATAACCTTTGGACTTCTGTTCCTTACACTTCTTGATATAAATCCCAGTAATCTGTTTGCCTTATTATGTGAAATTAAGACACATGTGCAACACCTGGGTATCTTTATTGTAGACGTTTCGCCATCCAGTGGCTTTATCAATACAAATTCTAGGACATAACTTGAAGACAGTAGAACTATGTACAGAAGATGAGGTAATCAGTCCCTCAACCTAGGAGTAGGTGCGAAGAACTCCATAGTCGTGGAGATTCTGAAACAGAAGAAAGGAGCCTGGCGCTTATATAGTAACGTCAGGTGTAGCAGACGAGGGCAGTCACTGGTAGGCGGGATATCCCAGTGGAAGTAGGTCCTTCCCAAAGAGATGGGTTAGTTGTAGTAGTAGTTGTCGTAGCCGTGAAGGTTATGTACTTGTCCTCAGAATCAAGATTCCATGATGTTGCAGTGTCTGACACATAGTTCTACTGTCTTCAAGTTATGTCCTAGAATTTGTATTGATAAAGCCACTGGATGGCGAAACGTCTACAATAAAGATACCCAGATGTTGCACATGTGTCTTAATTTCATCTTGTCGGTATTATATACCATTCTTACACAACGCCTTATTATGTACGCTTAGGCTTTGCTGTCTTGGTTTAAGGTTGCTGCTCACCATAACACCCAAGTCCTTTTCGCATTCTATACTGCTAAGTTCAACATTATTAAGCTGGTAGGTGCTAGGGTTATGAACATTTCCGAACTTTAGAACTTTGTATTTATCTACATTGAACTGCATCTGCCACTTTTCTGACCAAGAACTGAGTTTGTCTAAATCCTGAAGTTCCGTGACATCAACGTCTGAATCGATTATCCTATCTTCGTGCCATCAGCGAATTTGCTTATATCACTAATAATTCCTTCATCAAGGTAATTTATATATATTATAAACAACAACGGGCCTAAAACTGATCCCTGTGGAATGCCACTTGTTACAGATTCCCACTCAGATTTAACCCCATTTATGTACACTCTCTGCTTCCTATTGGTGAGCCATGACTCGATCCATGACAGCACTTTTCTCCCAACACCATGAGCTGCCACTTTCTTTAACAGTCTCTGATGTCGTACTCTATCAAAAGTTTTACTAAATTTCAAATAAACAATGTCGAATTCTTTATCGTGATCAACGGCCTCAAAAACTGTACTGAAGAAAGTTAGTAAATTAGGCAGGAACGGCCCCTCATGAATCCATATAGAGTATTATTAATCAAATTATGCTTATCAAGATGGCTTGTTATATTATCTGCTATAATTGACTCTAGTAATTTGCCTACAATTGAGGTCAGGCTTATTGGTCAGTAATTTGACGGTAACGACTTGTCTCCTGCTTTAAGAAGAGGAATTACATTAGCCATCTTCCACATATCAGACACTACACTTGTTTGAAGAGATAAATTAAAAATATTAGTCAATGGTTCACAGAGTTCTACTTTGCATTCCTTAAGAACCCTTGAAAAAAGCTCATCAAGACCTGGCGATTTATTTTGTTTGAGTCGGTCTACTTGTTTCACAACCATTTCAATAGTGACTGTGATATTACATAATTTATCTTCTTTAGGCCCACTATAAAAACTAATTACTGGAATATTGTTAGTGTTTTCCTGTGTGAAAACTATGAGAAAATAATTATTAAAAATAGAGTAGTACATTTTATTTTCCTTGTCAGTAAGATGCCCAGAGTTAATTTTAAGGGGACCTATCTTTTCTTTAACTTTTGTTATGTAAACCTGGAAAAAAAAACTTTTGGGATAATTTTCGAATCCCTAGCAACTTTAATTTCGTAGTTCCGTTTAGCTTATCTTATCCCCTTTTTAACATCCCTCTTAATGTCAATATACTGATTCATAAGATGACCTTCACCTCTTTGGATGTGCCTATAAATTCCTTTCTTTTGCCCTAAAAGATATTTGAGCCTATTATTCATCCATTTAGGGTCAGTTCTATTCGATCTAACTTCTTTATACGGGATAAATTTACTTTGGGCAGCATGTATAGTGTTTAGAATGCTGTCATACTGATAGCTCTCTTCGTTACCCCAGTCAACAGATGATAAGTGTTCTCTAAGCCCATTGTAATTTGCTAAACGAAAATCTGGGACTGTTACTGAGTTATCCCTACTATCACTTGCGCCGAGTTCCTCTGTAATTTCCAAATTATTAACAAGGTTTTCCTTGTTTGCCAGAACCAGGTCAAGCAGGTTATTTTCCCTTGTAGGTTCTGTCACAAACTCCTTCAAGCAGAAGGCCCTATCCATGTACCTAATCTGACTATCCCCACCAAGAATAATGTTCTTACCTTCCTTGGTGTCGTTTGTCATAACGTTCCCTGTAGTCGACTTGCATTCATCGGGTATCACGGAGAATAGGTTCAATGTTTCCACAATAGTCTCCTGGATCTTCATTATTTCTACCTCTCCAAATGCCCTCTTGATCCTTAACTTTGTCCCATGCTTTCCAGCCAATGTCCATTTTCCTTTCTTGACTTGAGGATTCACAACAAGAGGATTACTACGAATCCTCTTGTTTTCCTTGGTCAGTTGCTGTATCTCAGGCTTAGCCACCCTCAGTTCTTCCTTAAGCTGCTGGTAGAGTTGCTCAAGAGAGGACATCTTGTTCAGATTCACAGAGAACACACTCAACACATCTTCACTGAGCAAAGTGAGTCACCAATGAAAATTTAGACAAACTCAGTTTGTGGTCAGAAAAGTGGCACATGCAGTTCAATGTAGATAAATGCAAAGTTCTAGGGTAACCCACCTTCACTACCTTATCCCACCCTCACTAGCGTATCCCACCCTCACTAGTATATCCTGCCCTCAGTAGCATATCCTGCCCTACCTTATCCCACCCTCACTAGCTTATCCCACCCTAACTACCTTATCCCACCCTCACTAGTGTATCCCACCCTCACTAGTGTACCCTGCCCCCACTAGCGTATCCCACCCTCACTAGCGTATCCTGCCCTCACTACCTTATCCCACCCTCACTATCTTATCCCACCTTCACTAGCATATCCTGCCCTCACTAGCGCATCCCACCCTCACTACCTTATCCCACCCTCACTATCTTATCCCACCTTCACTAGCATATCCTGCCCTCACTAGCGCATCCCACTCTCACTGCCTTATCCCACCCTCACTAGCATATCTCACCCTCACTAACGTATCCTGCCCTCACTAGCGTATTCCACCCTCACTACCTTATCCCACCCTCACTAGCATATCCTGCCCTCACTAGCATATCCCACCCTCACTACCTTATCCCACTCTCACTACCTTATCCCACCCTCACTAGCGTATCCTGCCCTCACTAGCGTATTCCACCCTCACTACCTTATCCCACCCTCACTAGCATATCCCACCCTCACTAGCATATCCCACCCTCACTACCTTATCCCACTCTCACTACCTTATCCCACCCTCACTAGCGTATCCTGCCCTCACTAGCGTATCCCGCCCTCACTAGCATATCCCACCCTCACTACCTTATCCCACCCTCACTAGCGTATCCTGCCCTCACTAGCGTATCCCGCCCTCACTAGCATATCCCACCCTCACTACCTTATCCCACCCTCACTAGCGTATCCTGCCCTCACTAGCGTATCCCGTCCTCACTAGCATATCCCGCCCTCACTAGCATATCCTGCCTTCACTAGCATATCCCACCCTCACTAGCATATCCCGCCCCCACTAGCGTATCCCACCCTCACTACCTTATCCCGCCCTCACTAGCATATCCTGCCCTCACTAGCATATCCTGCCCTCACTAGCATATCCTGCTCTCACTAGCGCATCCCACCATCACTACCTTATCCCACCCTCACTAACATATCCCATCCACACTACCTTATCCCACCCTCACTAGCGTATCCCACCCTCACTAACATATCCCACCCTCATTACCTTATCCCACCCTCACTAACATATCCCACCCTCACTACCTTATCCCACCCTCACTAACATATCCCACCCTCATTATCTTATCCCACCCTCACTAACATATCCCACCCTCGCTACCTTATCCCGCCTTCACTAGCGTATCCCACCCTCACTACCTTATCCCACCCTCACTACTTTACCCTGCCCTCACTACTGTATCCCGCCCTCACTAGCTTATTACGCCCTCACTAGCTTATCCTGCCCTCACTACTGTATCTCGCCCTCACTACTGTATCCCGCCCTCACTACTGTATCCCGCCCTCACTAGCTTATTCCGCCCTCACTAGCGTATCCAGCCCTCACTGCTGTATTCCGCCCTCACTACTGTATCCCGCCCTCACTACTGTATCCCGCCATCACTACTGTATCCCGCCCTCACTACTATACCCCGCCCTCCCTACTGTAGCCTGCCCTCACTACTGTATCCCGCCCTCACTAGCTTATTCCGCCCTCACTACTGTATCCCGCCCTCACTACTGTATGTCTCCCTCACTAGTGTATCCCGCCCTTACTAGAGTATCCCGCCCTCACTACCGTATCCCGCCCTCACTACTGTATCCCGCCCTCACTACTGTATCCCGCCCTCACTGGCGTATTCCGCCCTCACTACTGTATCCCGCCCTCACTAGCTTATTCCGCCTCACTAGCGTATCCCGCCCTCACTACTGTACCTCCCTCCCTCACTACCGTATCCCACCCTCACTACTGTATCCCGCCCTCACTACTGTATCCCGCCCTCACTAGCTTATTCCGCCCTCACTACTGTATCCCGCCCTCACTACTGTATCCCGCCTTCACTACTGTATCCCGCCCTCACTACTGTATCCCTCCCTCACTAGTGTATCCCGCCCTCACTACTGTATCCCGCCCTCACTACTGTACCCCACCCTCACTACTGTACCCCACCCTCACTACTGTACCTCCCTCCCTCACTACTGTACCTCCCTCCCTCACTACTGTACCTCCCTCCCTCACTACTGTACCTCCCTCCCTCACTACTGTACCTCCCTCCCTCACTACTGTACCTCCCTCCCTCACTACTGTACCTCCCTCCCTCACTACTGTAACCCGCCCTCACTAGGGTATCCCGCCCTCACTACTGTACCCCACCCTCACTACTGTATCCCGCCATCACTACTGTACCCCACCCTCTCTACTGTACCCCACCCTCACTACTGTATCCCGCTCTCACTACTGTATCCCGCCCTCACTACTGTACCCCACCCTCACTACTGTATCCCGTCCTCACTACTGTACCCCACCCTCACTACTGTATCTCGCCCTCACTACTGCACCCCACCCTCACTACTGTACCCCACCCTCACTACTGTACCCCACCCTCACTACTGTACCTCCCTCCCTCACTACTGTACCTCCCGCCCTCACTACTGTACCTCCCGCCCTCACTACTGTATCCCGCCTTCACTAATGTACCCCCCCCTCACTACTGTATCCCGCCCTCACTACTGTATCCCGCCCTCACTACTGTATCCCGCCCTCACTACTGTATCCCGCCCTCACTACTGTATCCTGCCCTCAATACTGTATCCCGCCCTCACTACTGTATCCTGCCCTCAATACTGTATCCCGCCCTCACTACTGTATCCCGCCCTCACTACTGTATCCCGCCCTCACTACTGTATCCCGCCCTCACTACTGTATCCCGCCCTCACTACTGTATTCTGCCCTCAATACTGTATCCCGCCCTCACTACTGTACCCACCCTCACTACTGTATCCTGCCCTCACTACTGTATCCCGCCCTCACTACTGTATCCCGCCCTCACCACAAACGCCGCCCAGTGTTTCTTCTGAATAACTTCCATAACAACAAACATCAAAATATCGCTCCGCGTAAATATGTTGTATATCCACCGCTAAAATAATGACGGCAGAAAAACGTGTGTGTTAGTTACTAGTTGTCAAAGGCACTTGTCAACACACACTTGACCTGTTGTTTGTAGTATGTGTGTGTGTGTGTGTGTGTGTGTGTGTGTGTGTGTGTGTGTGTGTGTGTGTGTGCACTTACGTACTCACCTAATTGTGGTTGCAAGAGTAGAGTCATAGCTCCTGGCCCCGCCTCTTCACTGGTCGCTACTACGTCACTCTCCCTGCTCCGTCAGCTTTATCATACGTCTTTAAAGCTATGTATGGATCCTGCCTCCGCTACTTCACTTTCCAGACTATTCCACTTCCTAACATCCCTTTGACTCGTCTGTGTCTTCAACTTCCAATTGTGACCCTTTGTTTCTGTGTCCCATTTCTGGAACATCCTGTCACCGTCCGTCATGGCCTTCTCGTTATGTCTGTTATCCTTGGGTACAAACCTCTCCTCAGCTTCCTTGCATACTGTTGTCACATATTCCATCATCTCGTTTACTAATTTCCCTGCCAGTTCTGTCTCACTGAACCTCGTGCAGGAAATTCTTCATGCCTGTGTAAGTCCTCTCTCTGGTAGTTTGGCTTCATTCGTCCTGCCCTTCCTGCTTCCCTCTCCGCTTGTAATTCTAATATGCCTCCGAAGCTCAGAACCACATGGTCACTGGCCCCAAGGGATCTTTCATATGTGATATCCTCAATATCTGAACTACTCAAGGTGAATACTAGGTGCAGTCTTGCTGGTTCATCCTCTCCTCTCTCTCTCTCTCTCTCTCTCTCTCTCTCTTGTAGTGTCCCTTACGTGTGGGTACATAAGCCTTTTCAGTACCACCTCCATCGTCTTGGTCCTCCACGTTCCTGGGCCCCATTTGGCTCCAGGTTTTCCCAGTCAATTTCTTTGTGGTTGAAGTCACCCACAACCAGCAGCTTTGCCGTGCTCTCATGAGCCTTACTGGCCACTGCTGCCAGTGTGTCAACCATCGCTCTATTACTCCCATCATGCTCTTGCCTTGTTCTCCTGCTGTTCTGTGGTGGGTTATACATCACTGCAATTACCTTGGAACCTCCAGAGTAAAGTGTTCCTATTATGTAGTCTCTTGCTTCTCTGTTTCCTCTCTCCAGCTCATCAAAATCCCATTGGCTTTTGATCAGCAGTGCCACTCTTCCACCCCTTCTGTTCCCTCTGTCTTTCCTCAGGATCTGATATCCAATTGGAAAGATGGCATCTGTTATCATTCCTGTGAGCTTGGTTTCTGTGAAAACTATGATGTCTGGTGATGCCCTTTTGATTCATATCACTCCTCCCACTTATTCATTATTCCATCAGCGTTTGTTAGTTACCATTTTGTCCTAGGCACATTGAGTGTGTGTTTGTGTGTGTTTGTGTGTGTTTGTGTGTGCGTGTGTGTGTGTGTGTGTGTGTGTGTGTGTGTGTGTGTGTGTGTGTGTGTGTGTGTGTGTGTGTGTGTGTGTGTGTGTGTGTGTGTGTGTGGTGTACCGCTATGAACGTTAAGGTGTTGACGGTGCCTCCATGTTGTGTTGTGTTGAGGTGGTCACCATGGTGACGGCTGCCCCGCCCCCTACCACAACACTGGAATGGGGAGTGTTGTGTGGGGAAGGGGAGGTGTTGTCAAGGGGAAGGGGTGAGGGTGGGATGAGGGTGGGGTGTGGAGAAGGGGTGAGGGTTGGGTGTGGGGAAGGGGTGAAGGTGGGGTGTGGGGAAGGGGTAGGGTGTGGGGACGGGGTGAGGGTGGGGTGTGGGGAAGGGGTGAGGGCGGGGTGTGGGGAAGGGGTGAGGGCGGGGTGTTGGGAGGGGGTGAGGGTGGGGTGTGGGGAAGGGGTGAGGGTGGGGTGTGAAGAAGGGGTGAGGGTTGAGTGTGGGGAAGGGGTGAAGGTGGGGTGTGGGGAAGGGGTGAGGGCGGGGTGAGGGCGGGGTGTGGGGAAGGGGTGAGGGTGGGGTGTGGGGAAGGGGTGAGGGTGGGGTGTGGGGAAGGGGTGAGGGTGGGGTGTGGGGAAGGGGTGAGGGAGGGGTGTGGGGAAGGAGTGAGGGTGGTGTGTGGGGAAGGGGTGTGTGTGAGGGGGGTGTGGGGAAGGGGTGAGGGTGGGGAAGGGGTGAGAGTGAGGTGTGGGGTAGGGGTGAGCGTGGGGTGTGGGGAAGGGGTGAGGATGGGGTGTGAGGATGGGGTGAGGGAGAAGTGTGGGGAAGAGGTGAGAGTGGGGTGTGGGGACGGGGTAAGGGTGGGGTGTGGGGAAGGGGTGAGGGTGGGGTGTGGGGAAGGGGTGAGGGTGGGGTGTGGGGAAGGGGTGAGGGTAACCTCCCCCCCCTCCCCACCGAGTGTAAACAAAATTAAGAAGGAAGGGGAGAATAAAGGGTAGGTGAGGGTGTGAGGGGAGAGGAGGGAGGGGGGTCTTTGTGCTGGAGGAATGGAGATTCATGAGATTGTGTATACAGCGGACCGAAGCACATCGGATCCACTAACCTACACACACCTGCAACCGCAATTAGGTGAGTACACACACGGGAGGAGAAATGATGCAGACAATTTACCAAGAGAAGGGTCTACGAGTAAGCACACCACCAAGCATATCACTACAAGTACCAAGAAATCTATACTTTCACAAGTCAAAACTAATTTAAGAACCGGGTTCAAAAGCCTTGAGAGAGATTCATAACAGTGAGACTTCCACTAGAGCTGTGAGTAGACTCTCAAACAACCTGTGGAAGCCTAGTTAATAAACAGCTTGTAATCAAGGCAGCTTTAATTATGAAAGTTAAGACACGTGTGCAACATCTGGGTATCTTTACTGTAGACGTTTCGCCATTCAGTGGCTTTATCTAGGACATAACTAGAAGACAGTAGAACTATATACAAAAGATGAGGTAATCAGTCCCTCAACCTCGGAGTTAGTGTGAAGAGCACCGTAGTTGTAGGGATTCTTGATCACAGACAAGGAGGCTGGCGCTTATATAGGCGTCAGGAGGTAGGGACGGGTAGTAGACGAGGGCATAGTCACTGGTAGGCGAGATTTCTCAGTGGAAGTAGATCATTCCCAAAGGGATGGGTTAGTTGTATTTGTAGTTAGTTGTGGAATCTGAACCAAGATTCCATGATGTTGCAACATCATGGACTTACATCTACATGACCTTCACGGCTACTACAACTAATCAATCCCTTTGGGAATGACCTACTTCTACTATGACCCCGCCTCCTGCTTCTTCGTCTCACCTGATTACAGTATATAAGTCACTACTACGGTCCTGTCCTGTACTTTCTACAAGATTGATGGACTGAACACATCGACTCCAGGTTGAGGGACTGATTACCTCAAACTCTTCCTCTCGTCACACCTTTCTGCTTTATATAAGACTGATGAAGCCACTGTGTGGCGAAACGTTTCTTCAATAAAGATTCTCATATGTTGCAGAAGTGTCATAATTCTTCAAGACAAGGTAGTAAGAAAGACAGTAAGGAAGGCTGCGTCCTGATTGGTCAGTTCATGGTGCAGGGTGTGTGGAGGCTGCGTCCTGATTGGTCAGTTAGGGGCGATGGGTGTGTGCAGAACATAAGGCTGTGTCAAAAGATAAGGCTGGAGATCAGGTTGTTACTGCAGCTTGACGCAACCAGATGCTGTTTTGACATGTTATGTTACGTAGGAAGATATGAAGTGAGAGTCAGTAATAATTCATATTGTGTGTGTTGCTATAGCAACATCATTGTAATGTTAGCAACACCAGGTCACCCCTCACTACATCGAACTTACTAGTTCCGCCTCACCCATCAAAGCTATGTGATAGGATCGCTGGATCCGCCTCACCCATCACAGCTATGTGATAGGATCGCTGGATCCGCCTCACCCATCACAGCTATGTGATAGGATCGCTGGTCCTGCCTCACTCATCAAAGCTATGTGATAGGATCGCTGGTCCTGCCTCACCCATCATAGCTATGTGATAGGATCGCTGGTCCTGCCTCACTCATCAAAGCTATGTGATAAGATCGCTAGTACCGCCTCACCCATCACAGCTATGTGATAGGATCGCTGGTCCTGCCTCACTCATCAAAGCTATGTGATAGGATCGCTAGTACCGCCTCACCCATCATAGCTATGTGATAGGATCGCTGGTCCTGCCTCACTCATCAAAGCTATGTGATAGGATCGCTAGTTCCGCCTCACCCATCAAAGCTATGTGATAGGATCGCTGGATCCGCCTCACCCATCACAGCTATGTGATAGGATCGCTGGTCCTGCCTCACTCATCAAAGCTATGTGATAGGATCGCTAGTTCCGCCTCACCCATCAAAGCTATGTGATAGGATCGCTGGATCCGCCTCACCCATCACAGCTATGTGATAGGATCGCTGGTCCTGCCTCACTCATCAAAGCTATGTGATAGGATCGCTAGTTCCGCCTCACCCATCAGAGCTATGTGATAGGATCGCTGGTTCTGCCTCGCCCATCAGAGCTATGTGATAGGATCACTGGATCCGCCTCACCCATCAGAGCTGACTGATAACACATAACGGATCATGTACAACGTATAATGAGGTATGCCAAAGAAAATGGTGTGTCAGAAGTGGCAGTGAGTATAACACAGAATATAGTCCAAGTCCCCTTCATTCCGCCCTATTTATCACTCGGCTCACCCAGATCTTCACTCTCGTCTCCGCCCATTTCCACGCTCATGGCTTTGTTAGCGCCGCTATTAACAACCCTCCCATTTGAACCCCCCCCCCTCCCCTTCATATTACAACATCAACACACATCCCACCACATCACAATACACATGACAAAGGAAAAAATGCGTTGTCTAGATTGGAAATCTGTATTGGACTGAAGAACTCACTGGCTGGCGAAACGTTTCCTCTGTAACGCTTCCCAAATGCCGCACGAGTGTCTCATTCTTCAAGTTGTCGGTTTTCAAAACCATTTTCATCACGAAAATGTGACCTGGGAAGCTATCACCTTGCTTCTAAAGATAGCTGGAGAAGCTGTGTGACCCCATAGAGAGTGAGGACTCAGAAGCTGACAGAAATAAGGCAACTGTCAGAAAGCTTGAACACTGCAAATTCGATTCTCGTAAAAAAAAAAATGTTTGCCAGTAAGGTCAGCCTTACTGGCAAACATGTCGGCACAGATATAAAAATAGAAAAGCACTTATAAAAAACAACATACACAGGGGTAGCTAGAATGGATTCGGCAAAGACAAATCCTGTACTACAAATTCCCTAGAATTGTATAGCTGAATAACAAACAAAATATGAGAGAGAGAGATGGATACACTGCATTTTCCAAGACTATAAGAAGGCTTTCCATATTATAATATTCCAGAGGCTGAGTCAATATTAGAAGAGCAGATAAAGGGTAACAAGGACACTTCTCAGACAGACTAGACAGTATAAAGTATGGAAGAGAGAGGGCGAGTGTACACCAGGAAGTATCAGATGAACAAAGGCGACGAGTGAGCTCCACAAAGAACCACTTGCTGCTTTTAATATACATAAATGATCTACGTGTGGAACGTTAATTCAACACTGTCTGTCAGTGATGTGAGGTTAATATGAAAGATAAAAACCAAACCCGACACGAGGAGATTCCAAGAAAAACTGAACACACTGCAGACGTGGTTCAAGTGCTTACTGGAATTTTATCTCGCTAAGTACAGAGTAAAGAGAATAGGAAAGGGAGAGGGAAGTTTGGAAATAAACAATAATCTGGCAAGAGAGAGACTCTACAAGCTTCGTACAAGGAGAAATATTTGGCACTGTGCAAGGAATTTCGAGAAGACCAAAAGATTAGCGATGAGATTAGTATTAAAACTAAGGAAGCTTAACGAGAATCTGAGACCTGAGGAAGTCAAACTAATACTAAAAAGAGAGAACAAACTGGAATATTAGGATAATGATGTACAAAATATTCAGCGACACATGGTACATCACACATCACAACACTATTCTCTCTCCCTCAACTTTACAAAAAAAAAAAAAAAATGACGCGTGAAGCTCAATGTTTGCATCATTCGGCCCACAAATTAATAATTCTAAAATTGATTTCCCTGTATAGTGAGATATAAGAGAGACGTGAGAGAGACGTGACAGAGACGTGAGTGAGACGTGAGAAAGACGTGAGTGAGACGTGAGAGAGACGTGAGTGAGACGTGAGTGAGACGTGAGTGAGACGAATGGGCAAGTCTCCTTACACCTCTTGCCAGTGTATTTTAGTTAAGAGTTGCGGGACACATCATGGGAGAAGTGTAAGACAACCCCGGTACTGTGGCATGTTCAAGTGCTGGGTACTGCGGCATGTTCAAGTGCTGGGTACTGCGGCATGTTCAAGTGCTGGGTCCTGCTGCATGTTCAAGTGCTGGGTACTGCGGCATGTTCAAGTGCTGGGTACTGCGGCATGTTCAAGTGCTGGGTCCTGCGGCATGTTCAAGTGCTGGGTCCTGCGGCATGTTCAAGTGCTGGGTACTGCGGCATGTTCAAGTGCTGGGTACTGCGGCATGTTCAAGTGCTGGGTCCTGCGGCATGTTCAAGTGCTGGGTACTGCGGCATGTTCAAGTGCTGGGTACTGCGGCATGTTCAAGTGCTGGGTACTGCGGCATGTTCAAGTGCTGGGTACTGCGGCATGTTCAAGTGCTGGGTACTGCGGCATGTTCAAGTGCTGGGTACTGCGGCATGTTCAAGTGCTGGGTCCTGCGGCATGTTCAAGTGCTGGGTCCTGCGGCATGTTCAAGTGCTGGGTACTGCGGCATGTTCAAGTGCTGGGTACTGCGGCATGTTCAAGTGCTGGGTACTGAGGCATGTTCAAGTGCTGGGTCCTGCGGCATGTTCAAGTGCCGGGTACTGAGGCATGTTCAAGTGCTGGGTCCTGCGGCATGTTCAAGTGCTGGGTACTGCGGCATGTTCAAGTGCTGGGTACTGCGGCATGTTCAAGTGCTGGGTACTGAGGCAAGTGTTCAAGTGCTGGGTACTGCGGCATGTTCAAGTGCTGGGTACTGCGGCATGTTCAAGTGCTGGGTCCTGCAGCATGTTCAGGTGCTGGGTCCTGCGGCACGTTCAAGTGTTGGGTCCTGAGGCATGTTCAAGTGCTGGGCCCTGCGGCATGTTCAAGTGCTGGGTCCTGCGACATGTTCAAGTACTGAGTACTGCGGCAAGTGTTCAAGTGCTGGGTCCTGCGGCATGTTCAAGAGCTGGGTACTGCGGCAAATGTTCAAGTGCTGGGTCCTGCGGCATGTTCAAGTGCTGGGTTCTGCGGCATGTTCAAGTGCTGGGTTCTGCGGCATGTTCAAGTGCTAGGTCCTGCGGCATCTTCAAGTGCTGGGTCCTGCGGCATGTTCAAGTGCTGGGTTCTGCGGCATGTTCAAGTGCTGGGTTCTGCGGCATGTTCAAGTGCTAGGTCCTGCGGCATCTTCAAGTGCTGGGTCCTGCGGCATGTTCAAGTGCTGGGTCCTGTGGCATGTTCAAGTGCTGGGTCCTGCGGCATGTTCAAGTGCTGGGTCCTGCGGCATGTTCAAGTGCTGGGTCCTGCGGCAAGTTCAAGTGTTGGGTCCTGCGGCATGTTCAAGTGCTGGGTCCTGCGGCACGTTCAAGTGCCGGGTCCTGCGGCATGTTCAAGTGCTGGGTCCTGCGGCATGTTCAAGTGCTTGGTACTGCGGCATGTTCAAGTGCTGGGTCCTGCGGCATGTTCAAGTGCTGGGTCCTGCGGTATGTTCAAGTGCTGGGTCCTGCGGCATGTTCAAGTGCTGGGTCCTGCGGCATGTTCAAGTGCTGGGCCCTGCGGCATGTTCAAGTGCTGGGTCCTGTGGCATGTTCAAGTGCTGGGTCCTGCGGCATGTTCCAGTGCTTGGTACTCCGGCAAGTGCTCAAGTGCTATGTACTGCGGCAAGTGTTCAGGTGCTGGGTCCTGCGGCATGTTCAAGTGCTGGGTGCTGCGGCAAGTGTTCAAGTGCTGGATACTGCGGCAAGTGTTCAGGTGCTGGATCCTGCGGTATGTTCAAGTGCTGGGTACTGCAGCAAGTGTTCAGGTGCTGGATCCTGCGGTATGTTCAAGTGCTGGGTGCTGTGGCAAGTGTTCAAGTGCTGGGTCCTGCGGCATGTTCAAGTGCCGGGTACTGCGGCAAATGTTCAAGTGCTGGGTCCTGCGGCATGTTCAAGCGCTGGGTACTGCGGCATGTTCAAGTGCTGGGTCCTGCAGCATGTTCAAGTGCTGGGTCCTGTGGCATGTTCAAGTGTTGGGTCCTGAGGCATGTTCAAGTGCTGGGTCCTGCAGCATGTTCAAGTGCTGGGTCCTGCGACATGTTCAAGTGCTGGGTACTGCGGCAAGTGTTCAAGTGCTGTGTCCAGCGGCATGTTCAAGTGCTGGGTTCTGCGGCATGTTCAAGTGCTGGGTTCTGCGGCATGTTCAAGTGCTAGGTCCTGCGGCATGTTCAAGTGCTGGGCCCTGCGGCATGTTCAAGTGCTGGGTCCTGCGGCATGTTCAAGTGCTGGGCCCTGCGGCATGTTCAAGTGCTGGGTCCTGCGGCATGTTCAAGTGCTGGGTCCTGTGGCATGTTTAAGTGCTGGGTCCTGCGGCATGTTTAAGTGCTGGGTCCTGCGGCATGTTCAAGTGTTGGGTCCTGAGGCATGTTCAAGTGCTGGGCCC
The DNA here is from genome assembly GCF_038502225.1 of Cherax quadricarinatus. NCBI lineage: Eukaryota > Metazoa > Arthropoda > Malacostraca > Decapoda > Parastacidae > Cherax > Cherax quadricarinatus. The sequence goes on along the minus strand of NC_091294.1, from coordinate 498,360 downwards.
TGCGGCATGTTCAAGTGCTGGGTCCTGCGGCATGTTCAAGTGCTGGGTACTGAGGCATGTTCAAGTGCTGGGTACTGCGGCATGTTCAAGTGATGGGTCCTGCGGCAATGTTCAAGTGCTGGGTCCTGCGGCATGTTCAAGTGCTGGGTCCTGCGGCATGTTCAAGTGCTGGGTCCTGCAGCATGTTCAAGTACTGGGTCCAGCGGCATGTTCAAGTGCTGGGTCCTGTGGCAAGTGTTCAAGTGCTAGGTACTATGGCAAATGTTCAAGTGCTGGATACTGCGGCAAGTGTTCAAGTGCTGGGTACTGCGGCAAGTGTTCAAGTGCTAGGTACTATGGCAAATGTTCAAGTGCTGGGTACTGCGGCAAGTGTTCAAGTGCTGGGTACTGCGGCATGTTCAAGTGCTGGGGACTGAGGCAAGTGTTCAAGTGCTGGGTACTGCAGCATGTTCAAGTGCTGGGTACTGCAGCATGTTCAAGTGCTTGGTACTGCGGCAATGTTCAAGTGCTGGGTCCTGCGGCAAGTGTTCAAGTGCTGGGTACTGTGGTCAAGTGTTCAAGTGCTGGGTCCTGCGGCAAGTGTTCAAGTGCTGGGTCCTGCAGCAAGTGTTCAAGTGCTGGGCCCTGCGGCACGTGTTCAAGTGCTGGGTACTGGTGCAAGTGTTCAAGTGCTGGGTACTGCGGCAAGTGTTCAAGTGCTGGGTACTGTGGCAAGTGTTTAAGTGCTATGTACTGCAGCAAGTGTTCAGGTGCTGGGTCCTGCAGCATGTTCAAGTGCTGGGTCCTACAGCATGTTCAAGTGCTGGGTACTGTGGCAAGTGTTCAAGTGCCGGGTACTGTGGCAAGTGTAAGTGGCGGGTACTGTGGCAAGTGTTTAAGTGCTTGGTACTGTGGCAAGTGTTCAAGTGCTGGGTACTGTGGCAAGTGTTCAAGTGCCGGGTACTGTGGCAAGTGTTTAAGTGCTGGGTACTGTGGCAAGTGTTTAAGTGCTGGGTACTGTGGCAAGTGTTCAAGTGCTGGGTACTGTGACAAGTGTTCAAGTGCTGGGTACTGTGGCAAGTGTTCAAGTGCCGGGTACTACGGCAAGTGTTCAAGTGCTGGGTACTGTGGCAATTGTTCAAGTGCTGGGTACTGTGGCAAGTGTTCAAGTGTTGGGTACTGTGGCAAGTGTTTAAGTGCTTGGTACTGTGGCAAGTGTTCAAGTGCTGGGTACTGCGGCAAGTGTTCAAGTGCTGGGTACTGTGGCAAGTGTTCAAGTGCCGAGTACTGCGGCAAGTGTTCAAGTGCTGGGTACTGTGGCAAGTGTTTAAGTGCTGGGTACTGTGGCAAGTGTTCAAGTGCCGGGTACTGTGGCAAGTGTTCAAGTGCCGGGTACTGCGGCAAGTGTTCAAGTGCTGGGTACTGTGGCAAGTGTTTAAGTGTCGGGTACTGCGGCAAGTGTTCAAGTGCTGGGTACTGTGGCAAGTGCTTAAGTGCTGGGTACTGTGGCAAGTGTTCAAGTGCCGGGTACTGTGGCAAGCGGCATGTACAAGTGCTGGGTACTGCGGCATGTTCAAGTGCTGGGTACTGCGGCATGTTCAAGTGCTGGGTCCTGAGGCATGTTCAAGTGCTGGGTACTGTGGCATGTTCAAGTGCTGGGTACTGAGGCAAGTGCTGGGTACTGCGGCATGTTCAAGTGCTGGGTACTGCAAGGCAAGTGTTCAAGTGCTGGGTACTGCTGGGTACTGCGGCATGTTCAAGTGCTGGGTACTGCGGCAAGTGTTCAAGTGCTGGGTACTGTGGCAAATGTTCAAGTGCTGGGTACTGCGGCAAGTGTTCAAGTGCTGGGTACATGTGCTGGGTACTGCAGTAAGTGTTCAAGTGCTGGGTACTGCGGCAAGTGTTCAAGTGATGGGTACTGCGGCAAGTGTTCATGTGCTGTTCAAGTGCTGCTGGGTACTGTTCGGCTAGGTACTATGGCAAATGTTCAAGTGCTGCATACTGCGGCAAGTGTTCAAGTGCTGGGTACTGCGGCAAGTGTTCAAGTGCTGGGTACTGCGGCAAGTGTTCAAGTGCTGGGTACTGCGGCAAGTGTTCATGTGATGGGTACTGCGGCAAGTGTTCAAGTGCTAGGTACTATGGCAAATGTTCAAGTGCTGGGTACTGCGGCAAGTGTTCAAGTGCTGGGTACTGCGGCAAGTGTTCAAGTGCTGGGTACTGCGGCAAGTGTTCAAGTGCTGGGTACTGTGGGAAGTGTTCATGTGCTGGGTACTGCAGTAAGTGTTCAAGTGCTGGGTACTGCGGCAAGTGTTCAAGTGCTGGGTACTGCGGCAAGTGTTCATGTGCTGGATACTGCAGCAAGTGTTCAAGTGCTGGGTACTGCAGCAAGTGTTCAAGTGCTAGGTACTATGGCAAATGTTCAAGTGCTGCATACTGCGGCAAGTGTTCAAGTGCTGGGTACTGCGGCAAGTGTTCAGATGGGTGCTGGTACTGTGGCAAGTGTTCAAGTGCTGGGTACTGCGGCAAGTGTTCAAGTGCTGGGTACTGTGGCAAGTGTTCAAGTGCTGGGTACTGTGGCAAGTGTTCAAGTGCTGGGTACTGTGGCAAGTGTTCAAGTGCTGGGTACTGTGGCAAGTGTTCAAGTGCTGGGTACTGTGGCAAGTGTTCAAGTGCTGGGTACTGTGGCAAGTGTTCAAGTGCCGGGTACTGTGGCAAGTGTTCAAGTGCCGGGTACTGTGGCAAGTGTTTAAGTGCTGGGTACTGTGGCAAGTGTTTAAGTTCCGGGTACTGTGGCAAGTGTTGAAGTGCTGGGTACTGTGGGTGTTTACTGTGCGGCAAGTGTTCAAGTGATGGGTACTGTGGCAAGTGTTCAAGTGCCGGGTACTGCAGCAAGTGTTCAAGTGTTGGGTACTGTGGCAAGTGTTCAAGTGCCGGGTACTGTGGCAAGTGTTCAAGTGCCGGGTACTGTGGCAAGTGTTTAAGTGCTGGGTACTGTGGCAAGTGTTTAAGTGCTGGGTACTGTGGCAAGTGTTCAAGTGCTGGGTACTGTGGCAAGTGTCCAAGTGCCGGGTACTGTGGCAAGTGTTCAAGTGCCGGGTACTGCGGCAAGTGTTCAAGTGCCGGGTACTGTGGCAAGTGTTCAAGTGCTGGGTACTGTGGCAAGTGTTCAAGTGCCCGGTACTGCGGCAAGTGTTCAAGTGCCGGGTACTGTGGCAAGTGTTCAAGTGCTGGGTACTGTGGCAAGTGTTCAAGTGCTGGGTACTGTGGCAAGTGTTCAAGTGCCGGGTACTGTGGCAAGTGTTCAAGTGCTGGGTACTGTGGCAAGTGTTCAAGTGCTGGGTACTGTGGCAAGTGTTCAAGTGCTGGGTACTGTGGCAAGTGTTCAAGTGCTGGGTACTGTGGCAAGTGTTCAAGTGCCGGGTACTGTGGCAAGTGTTCAAGTGCTGGGTACTGTGGCAAGTGTTCAAGTGCTGGGTACTGTGGCAAGTGTTCAAGTGCTGGGTACTGTGGCAAGTGTTTAAGTGCTGGGTACTGTGGCAAGTGTTTAAGTGCTGGGTACTGTGGCAAGTGTTCAAGTGCTGGGTACTGTGGCAAGTGTTTAAGTGCTGGGTACTGTGGCAAGTGTTCAAGTGCTGGGTACTGTGGCAAGTGTTCAAGTGCTGGGTACTGTGGCAAGTGTTTAAGTGCTGGGTACTGTGGCAAGTGTTTAAGTGCTGGGTACTGTGGGTGTTCAAGTGCTGGGTACTGTGGCAAGTGTTTAAGTGCTGGGTACTGTGGCAAGTGTTCAAGTGCTGGGTACTGTGGCAAGTGTTTAAGTGCTGGGTACTGTGGCAAGTGTTTAAGTGCTGGGTACTGTGGCAAGTGTTCAAGTGCTGGGTACTGTGGCAAGTGTTCAAGTGCCGGGTACTGTGGCAAGTGTTCAAGTGCTGGGTACTGTGGCAAGTGTTCAAGTGCTGGGTACTGTGGCAAGTGTTTAAGTGCTGGGTACTGTGGCAAGTGTTCAAGTGCTGGGTACTGTGGCAAGTGTTTAAGTGCCGGGTACTGTGGCAAGTGTTTAAGTGCCGGGTACTGTGGCAAGTGTTCAAGTGCTGGGTACTGTGGCAAGTGTTTAAGTGCTGGGTACTGTGGCAAGTGTTTAAGTGTACTGTGGCAAGTGTTCAAGTGCTGGGTACTGTGGCAAGTGTTTAAGTGCTGGGTACTGTGGCAAGTGTTTAAGTGCTGGGTACTGTGGCAAGTGTTTAAGTGCCGGGAAAAGACGTATCATAACAATGCGACAAATTTAATGATGTTATTATTACCCAACAATGACAGTGTTACCATCAAGTTGACTCGCAGTTCATGAGGTGCAACCCTGCAACACTGACGTCGGCCCTGACACACCTTGCAACACTGACGTCGCCCCTGACACACCTTGCAACACTGACGTCGGCCCTGACACACCTTGCAACACTGACGTCGCCCCCTGACACACCTTGCAACACTGACGTCGCCCCCTGACACACCTTGCAACACTGACGTCGCCCCTGACACACCTTGCAACACTGACGTCGCCCCTGACACACCTTGCAACACTGACGTCGCCCCTGACACACCTTGCAACACTGACGTCGCCCCTGACACACCTTGCAACACTGACGTCGCCCCTGACACACCTTGCAACACTGACGTCGCCCCTGACACACCTTGCAACACTGACGTCGCCCCTGACACACCTTGCAACACTGACGTCGCCCCTGACACACCTTGCAACACTGACGTCGCCCCTGACACACCTTGCAACACTGACGTCGCCCCTGACACACCTTGCAACACTGACGTCGCCCCTGACACACCTTGCAACACTGACGTCGCCCCTGACACAACACTGACGTCGCCCCTGACACACCTTGCAACACGTCGCCCCTGACACACCTTGCAACACTGACGTCGTCGCCCCTGACAAACCTTGCAACACTGACGTCGCCCATGACACACCTTGCAACACTGACGTCGCCCCTGACACACCTTGCAACACTGACGTCGCCCCTGACACACCTTGCAACACTGACGTCGCCCCTGACACACCTTGCAACACTGACGTCGCCCCTGACACACCTTGCAACACTGACGTCGCCCCTGACACACCTTGCAACACTGACGTCGCCCCTGACACACCTTGCAACACTGACGTCGCCCCTGACACACCTTGCAACACTGACGTCTGACACCCTTGCAACACTGACCTTGCAACACTGACGTCGCCCCTGACACACCTTGCAACACTGACGTCGGCCCTGACACACCTTGCAACACTGACGTCGGCCCTGACACACCTTGCAACACTGACGTCGCCCCTGACACACCTTGCAACACTGACGTCGGCCCTGACACACCTTGCAACACTGACGTCGACTTCGCCCCTGACACACCTTGCAACACTGACGTCGCCCCTGACACACCTTGCAACACTGACGTCGCCCCTGACACACCTTGCAACACTGACGTCGCCCCTGACACACCTTGCAACACTGACGTCGCCCCTGACACACCTTGCAACACTGACGTCGCCCCTGACACACCTTGCAACACTGACGTCGCCCCTGACACACCTTGCAACACTGACGTCGCCCCTGACACACCTTGCAACACTGACGTCGCCCCTGACACACGTTGCAACACTGACGCCCCTGACACACCTTGCAACACTGACGTCGCCCCTGACACACCTTCCCACTGACGTCGCCCCTGACACACCTTGCAACACTGACGTCGCCCCTGACACACCTTGCAACACTGACGTCGCCCCTGACACACCTTGCAACACTGACGTCGCCCCTGACACACCTTGCAACACTGACGTCGCCCCTGACACACCTTGCAACACTGACGTCGCCCCTGACACACCTTGCAACACTGACGTCGCCCCTGACACACCTTGCAACACTGACGTCGCCCCTGACACACCTTGCAACACTGTCGTCGGCCCTGACACACCTTGCAACACTGACGTCGGCCCTGACACACCTTGCAACACTGACGTCGCCCCTGACACACCTTGCAACACTGACGTCGCCCCTGACACACCTTGCAACACTGACGTCGCCCCTGACACACCTTGCAACACTGACGTCTGACACACCTTGCCACTGACACACCTTGCAACACTGACGTCGCCCCTGACACACCTTGCAACACTGACGTCGCCCCTGACACACCTTGCAACACTGACGTCGCCCCTGACACACCTTGCAACACTGACGTCGCCCCTGACACACCTTGCAACACTGACGTCGGCCCTGACACACTGACGTTGACAACACTGACGTCGCCCCTGCCACACCCTGCAACACTGACGTCGCCCCTGACACACCTTGCAACACTGACGTCGCCCCTGACACACCTTGCAACACTGACGTCGCCCCTGACACACCTTGCAACACTGACGTCGCCCCTGACACACCTTGCAACACTGACGTCGCCCCTGACACACCTTGCAACACTGACGTCGCCCCTGACACACCTTGCAACACTGACGTCGCCCCTGACACACCTTGCAACACTGACGTCGCCCCTGACACACCTTGCAACACTGACGTCGCCCCTGACACACCTTGCAACACTGACGTCGCCCCTGACACACCTTGCAACACTGACGTCGCCCCTGACACACCTTGCAACACTGACGTCGCCCCTGACACACCTTGCAACACTGACGTCGCCCCTGACACACCTTGCAACACTGACGTCGCCCCTGACACACCTTGCAACACAGACGTCGTCGCCCCAGACACACCTTGCAACACTGACGTCGCCCCTGACACACCTTGCAACACTGACGTCGCCCCTGACACACCTTGCAACACTGACGTCGCCCATGACACACCTTGCAACACTGACGTCGCCCCTCTTGCAACACTGACGTTGACACACCTTGCAACACTGACGTCGCCCCTGACACACCTTGCAACACTGACGTCGCCCCTGACACACCTTGCAACACTGACGTCGCCCCTGACACACCTTGCAACACTGACGTCGCCCCTGACACACCTTGCAACACTGACGTCGCCCCTGACACACCTTGCAACACTGACGTCGCCCCTGACACACCTTGCAACACTGACGTCGCCCCTGACACACCTTGCAACACTGACGTCGCCCCTGACACACCTTGCAACACTGACGTCGGCCCTGACACACCTTGCAACACTGACGTCGCCCCTGACACACCTTGCAACACTGACGTCGGCCCTGACACACCTTGCAACACTGACGTCGCCCCTGACACACCTTGCAACACTGACGTCGCCCCTGACACACCTTGCAACACTGACGTCGCCCCTGACACACCTTGCAACACTGACGTCGCCCCTGACACACCTTGCAACACTGACGTCGCCCCTGACACACCTTGCAACACTGACGTCGCCCTGACGTCGCCTCTGACACACCTTGCAACACTGACGTCGCCCCTGACACACCTTGCAACACTGACGTCGGCCCTGACACACCTTGCAACACTGACGTCGCCCCTGACACACCTTGCAACACTGACGTCGCCCCTGACACACCTTGCAACACTGACGTCGGCCCTGACACACCTTGCAACACTGACGTCGCCCCTGACACACCTTGCTACACTGACGTCGGCCCTGACACACTTTGCAACACTGACGTCGCCCCTGACACACCTTGCAACACTGCCGTCGCCCCTGACACACCTTGCAACACTGACGTCGCCCCTTAACACGTCGCCCCTGACACCTTGCTACACTGACGTCGGCCCTGACACACCTTGCAACACTGACGTCGCCCCTAACACCTTGCAACACTGACGTCGGCCCTGACACACCTTGCAACACTGACGTCGCCCCTAACACACCTTGCAACACTGACGTCGCCCCTAACACCTTGCAACACTGACGTCGGCCCTGACACACCTTGCAACACTGACGTCGCCCCTAACACCTTGCAACACTGACGTCGGCCCTGACACACCTTGCAACACTGACGTCGCCCCTAACACCTTGCAACACTGACGTCGGCCCTGACACACCTTGCAACACTGACGTCGCCCCTAACACACCTTGCAACACTGACGTCGGCCCTGACACACCTTGCAACACTGACGTCGCCCCTAACACCTTGCAACACTGACGTCGGCCCTGACACACCTTGCAACACTGACGTCGCCCCTAACACCTTGCAACACTGACGTCGGCCCTGACACACCTTGCAACACTGACGTCGCCCCTAACACCTTGCAACACTGACGTCGGCCCTGACACACACACACAAGGGAAGGGATGTGGTGGTGACCTTTCAGCCCTGAGACGGTGCTTGCTAACATTCAGTTTAACTTGTGTTAATATCTGTTTGTGAAACAGAAAACTGAAGCTGAATTAGCCTTTCTTGTTATTATTAACGCAGGACAATTAATAACTCAGGATTAAGTGAGGAGGATTAATAACCCAGGAATATTAAGTGAAGACGATTATTAACTGTGGAAAATTAATAACCCAGGATTATTAAGTGAGGAGGATTATTAAATGTGGAGTAAAAACCCAGGATTATTAAGAAGGATTAATAATTCAGGATTATATAGTGAAGAGGATTATTAAGCCATGAAGAATGTTCAGCAGTACTGACTAAGGATGATTACTAACCCAGGAGAAGGAAAGCAAGTGTACAGCAGGGAGATATATTTCAGCAGGGATGCTCGGCTCGTCTCCCCTGGTATGAACCACAACAACTGACTCTAATGTCTATGTATTTACTAATATATTTGCTGGTACAGCTTTGGGGATGCTACATGCCAGAACCACGGTTCGAGCCTCCAGCCACTATTCTCTTTATTCATTTACTACTAGGTTACCAGGGCCAGTGTCAGGAGACTTGGTACCTAAGCGTACGAGGATCGTTAGTTAATCACAGTCAGGTGAGAGGGCAGGTAGTGCCATGTGAGAGGGCAGGTATGCCAGGTGAGAGGGCAGCTATGCCAGGTGAGAGGGCAGGTATGTCAGGTGAGTGGAGGCAATTAACACGGAAGGCACTTCTCCCTCTCTCCGTTACCTCTCGCACTTCCGGCGAGAGGTAACGGAGAGAGGGAGAGGGGGGCTGCCTCCCTGGTAAATAAGGTCAACTGTCTTATTTTTCTCCCTAGTGCTTAGCCTAAATTTTACTCTCATACCTCTATAAGCATGTTTATGTCTGGATTGTCTCTCTCTCTCTCTCTCTCTCTCTCTCTCTCTCTCTCACACACACACACACACACACACACACACACACACACACACGCGCACACACACACACACACACACATTCATACAAACTGCCCTGGTCTGCAGATCAGCCACACACAAGACACACCCCTCACACACCTCTGTTCAAGTCAATCACTTACACAACGCACTTAAGTGTCTTGTTCCCGACACTGCTCAAGTCAGTCGCCTGCTGCACACCACACCTGGTCAAAGATCAGAGGAAATGAGATAAGTAAGCAAGTATAAAGAAGATGGGAGAAGACTGAGGAAGAGTACTGTACTTCTTGTTGCCATCAACGGAGTGGTGTACAGTAACTGTGTGTAATACCTTGTCGGTATTCCTACACCATTTCAGATTCATAAGTTCTCCTCCTGTAGTTTCGTTTTACAGTTAGAGAAAGAGAGTTTTATGAAGTGGTATGTGAATACCAACAAACTGGAGCAAATGATACTTCCATGCAGTGGTTATCTTTACTAATGACAGTCCATCACTAATGAGGGAACACACGCCCCCTCCCCCTGAGGGAACGCATACCCCCCTCCCCTGAGGGAACGCATGCCCCCTCCCCCTGAGGGAACACACGCCCCCTCCCCCTGAGGGAACACACGCCCCCTCCCCCTGAGGGAACACACGCCCCCTCCCCCTGAGGGAACACACGCTCCCTCCCCCTAAGTTTCTGGTGTCAACAGATACGAAGACACTTTAAAGAATGGCATTCAACTCAAACATCGGAGGATCCCCTCTGACAAAGGTCTCTGGGAACAAGGTAAACATAGTAACTTGGATTCTTTAACTGATTCACCATCCCCCTTACGTGATCACTGGCCATTACTGAGTCATTGTGCTGACCAAGCATGTTGTTTGAATGTCGCTTGTCCTGAGGCATGAAAGTAGTTAGTTGAGAGTAGGGTAGCATAGACGTTAGTTGAGAGTAGGGTAGCATAGACGTTAGTTGAGAGTAGGGTAGCATAAACGTTAGTTGAGAGTAGGGTAGCATAAACGTTAGTTGAGAGTAGGGTAGCATAGACGTTAGTTGAGAGCAGGGTAGCATAGACGTTAGTTGAGAGTAGGGTAGCATAGACGTTAGTTGAGAGTAGGGTAGCATAAACGTTAGTTGAGAGTAGGGTAGCATAGACGTTAGTTGAGAGTAGGGTAGCATAGACGTTAGTTGAGAGTAGGGTAGCATAGACGTTAGTTGAGAGTAGGGTAGCATAGACGTTAGTTGAGAGTAGGGTAGCATAAACGTTAGATGAGAGTAGGGTAGCATAGACGTTAGTTGAGAGTAGGGTAGCATAGACGTTAGTTGAGAGTAGGGTAGCATAAACGTTAGTTGAGAGTAGGGTAGCATAGACGTTAGTTGAGAGTAGGGTAGCATAGACGTTAGTTGAGAGTAGGGTAGCATAGACGTTAGTTGAGAGTAGAGTAGCACAGACGGCAGGTCAGGCTTGGCGCTTCCATAAAAATAAGTTATCATCCGTTCCAAGTTTGTGATTCTACCCAATTCCAGCATACCAACCCCCACATGACATTCCCACTCCCTCACCCCACCACTCATGAACCCTCCCACTCCCTCACCCCACCACTCATGAACCCTCCCACTCCCTCTCTCAACCCTCCACTCATGAACCCTCTCACTCCCACTCTCATTCAGATTACAACATAATAGAGGTACAAACATGTATGCACAGGACTCCTGACCAGCAAAATGTGAGCAGTTATGAAGGTCTCTTCACGAAATTCAATTTCAATAACAAAAACATACAATGGGATCAAGTAAACTATGTCCTAAATGAAACAAGCTGCGAAGATATCCTAAACAACACGGATCCGAACATTTCCATTGAAAAAAAAATTAATTTTGTGGTTCTTGTGATCTGCTCAAGACACATTCCATTAAGAAAAAGAAAGAGAAGATGTAAACTATAAAGAGAGAGACGCTCCCTATACAGACGAAGGCAAAGAGTCACACAGTTGCTGAATGGGGCCAATATATCTGAAATACGAAGGGAGGCACTAGTCAATGAAATTGCAAATATCGAACTTAAGTTGAAGAAATCTTACAGGAGACAAGAATCACAGGAAGAACTAAAAGCCATAAAGAAAATTGAAAAAAAAAATATTTCTTCTCTTATGCCAAATCTAAGAAAAAAAAAATCCAGTATTGGGCCCCTGCTTAGGTGGGATGGGACATACATAGATGACATCCAAGAAATGAGATACTAAAGTATCTCACTCATACTAAAGCATTATCAGTGATCAGCGAGCCACTGCCCAGACTAAGGGTCGACAACCCAAATGAATTATTTATGAATGAAACCCAAAATTTGGTCATCTCAAAAATCTCGGATATTATCCTAACTCCACAAGACTTTGAAGAGGCAATAAATGACATATCCATGCACTCTGCCCCAGGCCCAGACTCATGGAACTCTGTGTTCATCAAGAATTGCAAGAAGCACCTATCGTGTGCCTTCAGCATTTTATGGAGAGGGAGCATGGACACAGGGGTCATCCCACACACACTAAAAACAACAGACATAGCCCCACTCCACAAAGGGGGCAGTAAAGCAATTGCAAAGAACTACAGCACCGATAGCACTAACATCCCATATCATAAAAATCTTTGAGAGGGTTCTAAGAAGCAAGATAGCCAACCACCTAGATACCCATCAATTACACAACCCAGGGCAACACGGGTTTAGAGCAGGTCGCTCCTGCCTGTCCCAGCTACTGGACCACTATGACAAAGTCCTTCATGCAGTAGACTATAAACAAAATACATATGTAGTATACACAGACTTTGCAAAAGCTTCCGACAAGTGTGACCATGGTGTAATAACACACAAAATGCGGGATAAAGGAATAACAGGAAAAGTTGGCAGACGGATCTACAACTTCCTGACAAATAGAACACAAAGAGTAATAGTAAACAGAGTAAAGTCCCAGGCAGCCATGGTAAAAAGCTGTTTCACAAGGCACAGTACTTGCTCCCTCTCTATTCCTCCTCCTCATTTCTGACATAGACAGAGTTGTAAGCCATAGCTCCGTGTCTTCCTATGCGGATGACACCCAGATTACCATGGCAGTGACCTCCATCGGAGACACCGCGAGACTCCAAGCGGACATCAACCAAATCTTCGAATGGGCCACTCAAAACAATGTGAAGTTCAACGAGGAGAAATTTCAATTACTCAGATATGGGAAACTTGAGGAAATTAAAAATATATCAAAGTATACGACAAATTCGAACCATACAATAGAGAGGAAAAGTAATGTGAAGGACCTGGGAGTGATAATGTCAGTGTGAAGCACAGTGTTTGTATGACTGTGAAACACAGTGTATGACTGTGAAGCACGGTGTTTATATGACTGTGAAGCACGGTGTTTGTATGGCTGTAAAGCACGGTGTTTGTATGACTGTGAAGCACAGTGTTTGTATGACTGTGAAGCACAGTGTTTGTATGACTGTGAAGCACGGTGTTTGTATGGCTGTAAAGCACGGTGTTTGTATGACTGTAAAGCACGGTGTTTGTATGACTGTGAAGCACGGTGTTTATATGACTGTGAAGCACAGTGTTTGACTGTGAAGCACGGTGTTTGTATGACTGTGAAGCACAGTGTTTGACTGTGAAGCACAGTGTTTGTATGACTGTGAAGCACAGTGTTTGTATGACTGTGAAGCACAGTGTTTGTATGACTGTGAAGTACGGTGTTTGTATGGCTGTAAAGCACGGTGTTTGTATGACTGTGAAGCACAGTGTTTGTATGACTGTGAAGCACGGTGTTTATATGACTGTGAAGCACAGTGTTTGTATGGCTGTAAAGCACGGTGTTTGTATGACTGTGAAGCACGGTGTTTATATGACTGTGAAGCACAGTGTTTGACTGTGAAGCACGGTGTTTGTATGACTGTGAAGCACGGTGTTTGACTGTGAAGCACGGTGTTTGTATGACTGTGAAGCACGGTGTTTATATGACTGTGAAGCACAGTGTTTGACTGTGAAGCACAGTGTTTGTATGACTGTGAAGCACAGTGTTTGTATGACTGTGAAGCACAGTGTTTGTATGACTGTGAAGCACGGTGTTTGTATGGCTGTAAAGCACGGTGTTTGTATGACTGTGAAGCACAGTGTTTGTATGACTGTGAAGCACGGTGTTTATATGACTGTGAAGCACGGTGTTTGTATGGCTGTAAAGCACGGTGTTTGTATGACTGTGAAGCACGGTGTTTGTATGACTGTGAAGCACGGTGTTTATATGACTGTGAAGCACAGTGTTTGACTGTGAAGCACGGTGTTTGTATGACTGTGAAGCACGGTGTTTGACTGTGAAGCACGGTGTTTGTATGACTGTGAAGCACGGTGTTTATATGACTGTGAAGCACGGTGTTTGTATGGCTGTAAAGCACGGTGTTTGTATGACTGTGAAGCACGGTGTTTATATGACTGTGAAGCACAGTGTTTGACTGTGAAGCACGGTGTTTGTATGACTGTGAAGCACGGTGTTTATATGACTGTGAAGCACGGTGTTTGTATGGCTGTAAAGCACGGTGTTTGTATGACTGCGAAGCACGGTGTTTGTATGACTGTGAAGCACAGTGTTTGTATGACTGTGAAGCACAGTGTTTGTAGGACTGTGAAGCACGGTGTTTGTATGACTGTGAAGCACGGTGTGTGTATGACTGTGAAGCACGGTGTTTGTATGACTGTGAAGCACAGTGTTTGTAGGACTGTGAAGCACGGTGTGTGTATGACTGTGAAGCACAGTGTTTGTATGACTGTGAAGCACGGTGTTTGTATGACTGTGAAGCACAGTGTTTGTATGACTGTGAAGCACAGTGTTTGTATGACTGTGAAGCACGGTGTTTGTATGACTGTGAAGCACAGTGTTTGTAGGACTGTGAAGCACGGTGTTTGTAGGACTGTGAAGCACGGTGTTTGTATGACTGTGAAGCACAGTGTTTGTATGACTGTGAAGCACAGTGTTTGTATGACTGTGAAGCACGGTGTTTGTAGGACTGTGAAGCACGGTGTTTGTATGACTGTGAAGCACGGTGTTTGTATGACTGTGAAGCACAGTGTATGACTGTGAAGCACAGTGTTTGTATGACTGTGAAGCACGGTGTTTGTATGACTGTGAAGCACAGTGTTTGTATGACTGTGAAGCACGGTGTTTGTATGACTGTGAAGCACAGTTTGTATGACTGTGAAGCACGGTGTTTGTATGACTGTAAAGCACAGTGTTTGTATGACTGTGAAGCACGGTGTTTGTAGGACTGTGAAGCACAGTGTATGACTGTGAAGCACGGTGTTTGTATGACTGTGAAGCACAGTGTTTGTATGACTGTGAAGCACGGTGTTTGTATGACTGTGAAGCAGTGTTTGTATGACTCTGAAGCACGGTGTTTGTATGGCTGTAAAGCACGGTGTTTGTATGACTGTGAAGCACAGTGTTTGTATGACTGTGAAGCACGGTGTTTGTATGACTGTGAAGCACGGTGTTTGTATGACTGTGAAGCACGGTGTTTGTATGGCTGTAAAGCACGGTGTTTGTATGACTGTGAAGCACGGTGTTTGTATGACTGTGAAGCACAGTTTGTATGACTGTGAAGCACGGTGTTTGTATGACTGTGAAGCACAGTGTTTGTATGACTGTGAAGCACGGTGTTTGTATGACTGTGAAGCACGGTGTTTGTATGACTGTGAAGCACGGTGTTTGTATGGCTGTAAAGCACGGTGTTTGTATGACTGTGAAGCACGGTGTTTGTATGACTGTGAAGCACAGTTTGTATGACTGTGAAGCACGGTGTTTGTATGACTGTGAAGCACATTGTTTGTATGACTGTGAAGCACGGTGTTTGTAGGACTGTGAAGCACAGTGTATGACTGTGAAGCACGGTGTTTGTATGACTGTGAAACACAGTGTTTGTATGACTGTGAAGCACAGTGTTTGTATGACTGTGAAGCACGGTGTTTGTAGGACTGTGAAGCACAGTGTATGACTGTGAAGCACGGTGTTTGTATGACTGTGAAACAGTGTTTGTATGAATGTGAAGCACGGTGTTTGTATGACTGTGAAGCACAGTGTTTGTATGACTGTGAAGCACAGTTTGTATGACTGTGAAGCACAGTGTTTGTATGACTGTGAAGCACAGTGTATGACAAGCACGGTGTTTATATGACTGTGAAGCACAGTGTATGACTGTGAAGCAAAGTGTTCGTAGGACTGTGAAGCACGGTGTTTGTATGACTGTGAAGCAAAGTGTTCGTATGACTGTGAAGCACGGTGTTTGTATGACTGTGAAGCACAGTGTTTGTATGACTGTGAAGCACAGTGTTTGTATGACTGTGAAGCACGGTGTTTGTATGACTGTGAAGCACAGTGTTTGTATGACTGTGAAGCACGGTGTTTGTAGGACTGTGAAGCACAGTGTATGACTGTGAAGCACGGTGTTTGTATGACTGTGAAGCACAGTGTTTGTATGACTGTGAAGCACGGTGTTTGTATGACTGTGAAGCAGTGTTTGTATGACTCTGAAGCACGGTGTTTGTATGGCTGTAAAGCACGGTGTTTGTATGACTGTGAAGCACAGTGTTTGTATGACTGTGAAGCACGGTGTTTGTATGACTGTGAAGCACGGTGTTTGTATGACTGTGAAGCACGGTGTTTGTATGGCTGTAAAGCACGGTGTTTGTATGACTGTGAAGCACGGTGTTTGTATGACTGTGAAGCACAGTTTGTATGACTGTGAAGCACGGTGTTTGTATGACTGTGAAGCACAGTGTTTGTATGACTGTGAAGCACGGTGTTTGTATGACTGTGAAGCACGGTGTTTGTATGACTGTGAAGCACGGTGTTTGTATGGCTGTAAAGCACGGTGTTTGTATGACTGTGAAGCACGGTGTTTGTATGACTGTGAAGCACAGTTTGTATGACTGTGAAGCACGGTGTTTGTATGACTGTGAAGCACATTGTTTGTATGACTGTGAAGCACGGTGTTTGTAGGACTGTGAAGCACAGTGTATGACTGTGAAGCACGGTGTTTGTATGACTGTGAAACACAGTGTTTGTATGACTGTGAAACACAGTGTTTGTATGACTGAAGCACGGTGTTTATATGACTGTGAAGCACAGTGTATGACTGTGAAGCACGGTGTTTGTATGACTGTGAAGCACAGTGTTTGTATGAATGTGAAGCACGGTGTTTGTATGACTGTGAAGCACAGTGTTTGTATGACTGTGAAGCACAGTTTGTATGACTGTGAAGCACAGTGTTTGTATGACTGTGAAGCACAGTGTTTGTATGACTGAAGCACGGTGTTTATATGACTGTGAAGCACAGTGTATGACTGTGAAGCACAGTGTTTGTATGACTGAAGCACAGTGTTTGTATGACTGTGAAGCACAGTGTTCGTAGGACTGTGAAGCACGGTGTTTGTATGACTGTGAAGCAAAGTGTTCGTATGACTGTGAAGCACGGTGTTTGTATGACTGTGAAGCACAGTGTTTGTATGACTGTGAAGCACAGTGTTTGTATGACTGTGAAGCACAGTGTTTGTATGACTGTGAAGCACAGTGTTTGTATGACTGTGAAGCAGTGTTTGTATGACTGTGAAGCACAGTGTTTGTATGTGAAGCACAATATTTGTATGACTGTGAAGCACAGTATTTGTATGACTGTGAAGCACAGTACTTGCATGACTGTGAAGCACGGTGTATGACTGTGAAGCACAGTATTTGTATGACTGTGAAGAACAGTGTTTGTATGACTGTGAAGCACAGTGTATGACTGTGAAGCACAGTATTTGTATGACTGTGAAGCACAGTATTTGCATGACTGTGAAGCACGGTGTATGACTGTGAAGCACAGTGTTTGTATGACTGTGAAGCACAGTGTTTGTATGACTGTGAAGCACAGTGTTTGTATGACTGTGAAGAACAGTGTTTGTATGACTGTGAAGCACAGTGTATGACTGTGAAGCACAGTGTTTGTATGACTGTGAAGCACAGTATTTGCATGACTGTGAAGCACGGTGTATGACTGTGAAGCACGGTGTTTGTATGACTGTGAAGCACAGTGTTTGTATGACTGTGAAGCACAGTGTTTGTATGACTGTGAAGCACAGTGTTTGTATGACTGTGAAGCACAGTGTATGACTGTGAAGCACAGTGTTTGTATGACTGTGAAGCACAGTATTTGTATGTGAAGCACAGTGTTTGTATGACTGTGAAGCACAGTATTTGTATGACTGTGAAGCACAGTGTTTGTATGACTGTGAAGCACAGTGTTTGTATGACTGTGAAGCACAGTGTTTGTATGACTGTGAAGCACAGTGTATGACTGTGAAGCACGGTGTTTGTATGACTGTGAAGCACAGTATTTGTATGTGAAGCACAGTGTTTGTATGACTGTGAAGCACAGTATTTGTATGACTGTGAAGCACAGTATTTGTATGTGAAGCACAGTGTTTGTATGACTGTGAAGCACAGTGTTTGTATGACTGTGAAGCACAGTGTTTGTATGACTGTGAAGCACAGTGTTTGTATGACTGTGAAGCACAGTGTTTGTATGACTGTGAAGCACAGTGTTTGTATGACTGTGAAGCACAGTGTTTGTATGACTGTGAAGCACAGTGTTTGTATGACTGTGAAGCACAGTGTTTGTATGACTGTGAAGCACAGTGTTTGTATGACTGTGAAGCACAGTGTATGACTGTGAAGCACGGTGTTTGTATGACTGTGAAGCACAGTGTTTGTATGACTGTGAAGCACAGTGTATGACTGTGAAGCACAGTATTTGTATGACTGTGAAGCACAGTATTTGTATGTGAAGCACAGTGTTTGTATGACTGTGAAGCACAGTGTTTGTATGACTGTGAAGCACAGTGTTTGTATGACTGTGAAGCACAGTGTTTGTATGACTGTGAAGCACAGTGTTTGTATGTGAAGCACAGTGTTTGTATGACTGAAGCACAGTGTTTGTATGACTGTGAAGCAGTGTTTGTATGACTGTGAAGCACAGTGTTTGTATGACTGTGAAGCACGGTATTTGCATGACTGTGAAGCACGGTGTTTGTATGACTGTGAAGCATAGTGTTTGTATGACTGTGAAGCACGGTGTTTGTATGACTGTGAAGCACAGTGTTTGTATGACTGTGAAGCACGGTATTTGCATGACTGTGAAGCACGGTGTTTGTATGACTGTGAAGCATAGTGTTTGTATGACTGTGAAGCACGGTGTTTGTATGACCGTGAAGCACAGTGTTTGTATGACTGTGAAGCACAGTGTTTGTATGACTGTGAAGCACGGTGTTTGTATGACTGTGAAGCACAGTGTATGACTGTAAAGCACGGTATTTGTATGAATGGGAAGCACGGTGTTTGTATGAATGGGAAGCACGGTGTTTGTATGAATGGGAAGCACGGTGTTTGTATGGAACATGGGTTGCTAAGATGACTTGACCAACTACAAGGAATGGAGGACAGATTTTTAATTTAGTCTCCTATGCGCTGATGCATTTCTGTAAATACAGGAGATATGTTGGTTTAGAAAGACACGTAAGCAAACACTATAACATATTTATTAGAAAACGTTTCGGTCCTGGGACCTTGATCACTTCTAACATAAGAATGAAATCATGTGAGGAACACTGTGGAAGGCCTACTGGCCCATGCGAGGCAGGTCCTTATCAAAACAACCTCTACCTATGATGAGGACGGGTAGACGATGAAATCATGTGACTCCTGTGTTGTTGGGTTGGTGCTGCTTAAGTATCATGTATGCCAATGTTTTTGATATTTTGTAGTTTCCAGTGTTGCGTTCTATAGTGTCGGTGACGGCGATTAGTGAGGCTTCTAGGCACCGTCGGCGTCTGAGGTCTCGTTCGGTGAGAACGAGTTGTGCCTCATTCCAGTTCATCAAATGCCCCGTGGAGTCTCTGTGGAGGACACAGGCGTACCTTACATCGTCTCTGTTAGAGGCATTTCGATGCTCATTCAGGCGGACTGCAAGATCTCTGCCTGTCTCGCCTACATATTTCTTGGGACAGAACCCACAGGGGATAGTGTAGACGCCTGCTGTAGAAGTTAGTGGTGTGGGGCTGCGTTTCGTAGTGAGGTCTTTGATAGATGATGTGTTTATGGTTGAAACGTTGATGTTACTCATAGCAAGTGCCCGGCGAGTATTCGTGGCAACATCGCCACATGGGAGTACTATGAACTGCTTAGGGGGCTGTTCCATGGGCGGTTTGTTGAGGATAGCTTGTGCCTTGAGTCTGCAATCTCGGATGAAGAAAGATGGGAACTGAAGACGTGTAAAGGCTTGTGTTATGTAAGTGCATTCTTCTTCTAGAAAACAAGGGCTGGAGATGCGAAGAGCTCTCAAGAAGAGTGTTTGCTTACGTGTCTTTCTAAACCAACTTGTCGGTATTTATTACCAAGGTTTATACCAGGAGATATGTTGTGTATCAGGAAGCCATGGAACTAGCATAGCGACCTCGCCTGCGCAGAATGAAATTGTATATGTAGAGTAGCCACTTTATTTGGGTGCGGGTGTGAAGTTCAGGATGAAAGTCGTGATCAGAATGATCGTCATGTTCAGGAATATAACAGACACACACACACACACACAGCTGTTGTTCCCTCTATGTTACTATCTGACACTGCGGTTGTATGTAGTGACTTCTGTGGTTGTATGTTGTGACTTCTGTGGTTGTATGTAGTGACTACTGTGGTTGTATGTAGTGACTACTGTGGTTGTATGTAGTGACTTCTGTGGTTGTATGTAGTGACTTCTGTGGTTGTATGTAGTGACTACTGTGGTTGTATGTAGTGACTACTGTGGTTGTATGTAGTGACTTCTGTGGTTGTATGTAGTGACTACTGTGGTTGTATGTAGTGACTTCTGTGGTTGTATGTAGTGACTACTGTGGTTGTATGTAGTGACTTCTGTGGTTGTATGTAGTGACTACTGTGGTTGTATGTAGTGACTTCTGTGGTTGTATGTAGTGACTACTGTGGTTGTATGTAGTGACTACTGTGGTTGTATGTAGGCTCAGTGGAACTAACCTGAGTGCCATTATTCTCAGTACCACTAACCTGAGTGATACTAATCCGAATGCCACTAACTTGAATACGACTTACCTGAGTGTTAGTGCCACCAAAGCCACTCAGGTTATTCATCTCTCACTACTATACTTCATCATTCTTCTTCAGAAAAAAAAAATCAGGAAATGCCAGCACTGATAACAATAGATTGAACTTTAAAATGGTATAAAATACCGACAGGTTGTTAGGTAAGACACATATGCAACTGTTAGGTATCTTTATTATGAAACGTTTCGCCTACACAGTAGGCTTCTTCAGTCGAGTACAGAAAAGTTGATAGAAGCAGAAGATACTTGAAGACGATGTAATCAGTCCATCACTGATTACCTCAAAACTTTAAGGGTGATGGACTGATTACATCGTCTTCAAGTATCTTCTGCTTCTATCAACTTTTCTGTACTCGACTGAAGAAGCCTACTGTGTAGGCGAAACGTTTCATAATAAAGATACCTAACTGTTGCATATGTGTCTTACCTAACAACACTGATAACAATAACAATAACATTGAAAACCACAACAAACACAGCCATGATATCAACAAACACACATACACAAAGCCATAATAATAATAATAATAATAATAATAATAATAATAATAATAATAATAATAATAATATCAACAAAAACACACACAAAACCATAATAATAACACCAACAAACACACACAAAACATAATAATAACACCAACAAACACACACAAAACATAATAACACCAACAAACACACACAAAACCATAATAATACCAACAAACACACACAAAACATAATAATAACACCAACAAACACGCACAAAACCATAATAATACCAACAAACACACACAAAACATAATAATAACACCAACAAACACACACAAAACCATAATAATAACACCAACAAACACACACAAAACATAACACCAACAAACACACACAAAAAAAATAATAACACCAACAAACACACACAAAACCATAATAATAACACCAACAAACACACACAAAACATAATAACATCAACAAACACACACAAAACATAATAATAACACCAACAAACACACACAAAACATAATAATAACACCAACAAATACACACAAAACATAATAATATCAACAAACACACACAAAACATAATAACACCAACAAACACACACAAAACATAATAACACCAACAAACACACACAAAACATAATAATATCAACAAACACACACAAAACATAATAATAACACCAACAAACACACACAAAACATAATATCAACAAACACACACAAAACATAATAATAACAACAAACACACACAAAACCATAATAATAACATCAACAAACACACACAAAACCATAATAATAACATCAACAAACACACACTAAACATAATAATATCAACAAACACACAAAACATAATAATAACACCAACAAACACACAAAACATAATAATATCAACAAACACACACAAAACCATAATAATATCAACAAACACACACAAAACATAATATCAACAAACACACACAAAACATAATAATATCAACAAACACACACAAAACATAATATCAACAAACACACACAAAACATAATAATATCAACAAACACACACAAAACATAATAATATCAACAAACACACACAAAACATAATAATATCAACAAACACACACAAAACATAATAATAACACCAACAAACACACACAAAACAATAATATCAACAAACACACACAAAACATAATAATATCAACAAACACACACAAAACATAATAATATCAACAAACACACACAAAACATAATAATATCAACAAACACACACAAAACATAATAATAACACCAACAAACACACACAAAACAATAATATCAACAAACACACACAAAACATAATAACACCAACAAACACACACAAAACATATCAACAAACACACACAAAACATAATAATATCAACAAACACACACAAAACCATAATAATAACATCAACAAACACACACAAAACATAATAATAACAACAAACACACACAAAACCATAATAATAACATCAACAAACACACACAAAACCATAATAATAACATCAACAAACACACACTAAACATAATAATATCAACAAACACACAAAACATAATAATAACACCAACAAACACACAAAACATAATAATAACATCAACAAACACACACAAAACCATAATAATATCAACAAACACACACAAAACATAATATCAACAAACACACACAAAACATAATAATATCAACAAACACACACAAAACATAATAATATCAACAAACATACACAAAACATAATAATATCAACAAACACACACAAAACATAATAATATCAACAAACACACACAAAACATAATAACACCAACAAACACACACAAAACAATAATATCAACAAACACACACAAAACATAATAATAACACCAACAAACACACACAAAACATAATATCAACAAACACACACAAAACATAATAATAACACCAACAAACACACACAGGGCCATGATGTGAGGATGACGCCCGCAGTGGCCACACTGTATAACAGTCGATCTCCACAGTGTAGCCAGAACAGCGGGAACTGTTACAATTATATTCCAGATGGTGACCTACCCCTTCCCCTCTCTCCCCTCCTCCCACACTTCCCCATCTCTCTGCTCCCACCCCTACCCTCTCTCCCCACCCTGCTCCCACCCCTACGCTCTCTCCCCACCCTGCTCCCACTCCAACCCTCTCTCCCCAACCTGGTCCCACCCCTACGCTCTCTCCCCACCCTGCTCCCACCCCTACGCTCTCTCCCCACTCTGCTCCCACCCCTACCCTCTCTCACCACCCTGCTCCCATCCCTACGCTCTCTCCCCACCCTGATCCCACCCCTACCCTCTCTCCCCACCCTGATCCCACCCCTACCCTCTCTCCCCACCCTGCTCCCACCCCTACGCTCTCTCCCCACCCTGCTCCCACCCCTACCCTCTCTCCCCACCCTGCTCCCACCCCTACCCTCTCTCCCCACCCTGCTCCCACCCCTACCCTCTCTCCCCACCCTGCTCCCACCTCTACGCTCTCTCCCCACCCTGATCCCACCCCTACCCTCTCTCCCCACCCTGCTGCCACCCCTACGCTCTCTCCCCACTCTGATTCCAACCCTACCCTATCTCCCCACCCTGCTGCCACCCCTACGCTATCTCCCCACCCTGATCCCACCCCTACCCTATCTCCCCACCCTGCTCCCACCCCTACGCTCTCTCCCCACCCTGCTCCCACCCCTACGCTCTCTCCCCACCCTGCTCCCACCCTTACGCTCTCTCCCCACCCTGCTCCCACCCATACGCTCTCTCCCCACCCTGCTCCCACCCCTATGTTCTCTCCCCACTCCTCTCTCTTCCCCACACAGGAAGTTCAAGTATAGAATAATGACAATAACTGACCTAGTCTCTTTTCCAGTGTCTTGAGAAGTCCCATAGAGGTTCTCTTAGACAGTTCAAACATCAAACTTGGAGACACCGGCGTTTTACTTCCATTATCTCCCTCAATGATACAAGAAAATCGCCCTTTTCTGCTATTTCCTAACTAGTTGTTAGCCGTTCGTAACCAGAGGTAAGTTTAACCTAACCTAATATATGATATACAAACATTCAGTTAGTGTAGCTGTTTAGATCAGATGGAAATCTACGATATGTAATGCGCGTAGCAAGCGCCAGCGGACGTAACAGAGAAGACAAAGGTAAATAATTGAAGGTAACAGAGAGTACCTCTTACCATGCTGGTATTGTCTGACACGCCTCACTCACTCACCCTCTTAGTCACTCAGTTTAGTTTTGTTTTGTTTTGTTTTGTTTTGTTTTGTTTTTTTGTTTTTTGCTTTTTGGCAATCAAATACATGCAGTTGCAGAGTGTAAGAATAGGCCTTTTAACAAAGTCTACAGTTAGTGAGGTCTACACCACCTGATGGTGCCCCAGTAGATCGGTAACAGCCGGGCAGTAGTGTCTGATACCCTGAGTTTGTCGGATGTGCCAGATATATGGTTCTACACAAATAACCTTCACATAGGAGAGACTTA
Source organism: Cherax quadricarinatus (assembly GCF_038502225.1). Taxonomy (NCBI): domain Eukaryota; kingdom Metazoa; phylum Arthropoda; class Malacostraca; order Decapoda; family Parastacidae; genus Cherax; species Cherax quadricarinatus. Next base: position 474,029 of record NC_091294.1, on the reverse strand, counting down.
TGGCAACGTTTTGGTCCGACTTGAACCATTAACAAGACACACTAAGAAGGCGAGGGGGGGGACAGGGACGGGACAAAGAGAGGAAGATAAAGAAATAGTGGTAATGGTGGTAGTGGAAGAGGTAGTAGAAAAGTAGTAGTGGTAGTAGAAAGTAGGGGGTACTAGTCCCCCTACTGACTCCCTCTCTCTTGTATTACTGTGACTTCTAAATGGTCTAAGTCAGACCGAAACATCGTCATAAACTCTTCTCTCCTATATGCGGGTTATTTGTGTATTGTTCCAGTCACGGTATTGTAACTTTTTGTTCCTTACATACGACTCTCCTTGCATGACTGAAGGATGACAGCCGCACTGACAGGTGTCAGTGAATGCTGCGTCATACACACGTGGCACCACCTCCTGCATAACAGCAAGATGACAGATGGATTGAAGAATAAGTAACATGTGAAACATTCAGGTATCTTTATTGCTGAAAAGTTTCGCCTGCGCAAGAGGCTTCTTCAGTCACGCAAGTAACATATTTATGCACTAAAGATACACAAGAATTGCCCAGGTGTCTACTACTTGAACTTGTCGATACCATCAACAATATGACAGATGAATTGCCTGTTATCAACTGTTATCATACTGCACCGTGCCAGGCTAGGAGTCCCTCTTCCCCAACCCGACAAGAGTCTGTTTCAGCGAATGTACCAAGAAATAAAGTTACTTTCTCTTCAGACAACAGACTAGCCAATTCAGAATGTTTCCATTAATTAAGAACAAGAGAGAAGTAAAGTACACATTAAAAATTCACTTTAATAAAACCCTGAAGTGAGTAATTTCAATAAAATATTCTCTAATATGTTACAAATCAAAAGTGTATCTATCTAGAACACAATAAAGAGCACTGGAGGAGCCATAATTGAAACAATTACAGCAAACTTAGACCTAGAAAACCGTCCACGGCAGACGCCACCACGAAGGTGAAGACAGAGACAGTAAAGGTGTAACTGGCCAAGGAGTCGTATATCACAGAGAGAAACATTATGTGGAGAAGGTACAGAGGCCAGTATGACAGGAGTTGAGGCACTCCAGTACAGTGACTAGTTAGTACACACTTCCTCCAGCACAGTGACTAGCTAGCACACACTCGCTCCAACACAGTGGCTAGTTAGTACACACTGGCTCCAACACAGTGACTAGTTAGTACACACTGGCTCCAGCACAGTGAGTAGTAAGTACACACTGGCTCCAACACAGTGACTAGCTAGTACACACTTGCTCCGAGTGACTAGTTAGTACACACTGGCTCCAGCACAGTGACTAGCTAGTACACACTGGCTCCAGCACAGTGACTAGTTAGTACACACTGGCTCCAGCACAGTGAGTAGTAAGTACACACTGGCTCCAACACAGTGACTAGCTAGTACACACTGGCTCCAACACAGTGACTAGCTAGTACACACTGGCTCCAGCACAGTGACTAGTTAGTACACACTGGCTCCAGCACAGTGAGTAGTTAGTACACACTGGCTCCAACACAGTGGCTAGTTAGTACACACTGGCTCCAACACAGTGACTAGCTTCTACACTTTGGCTCAAGCTCAATGACTAGCTTGTACACTGTGGCTCCAGCTTAGTGACTATTTAGTACACACTGGCTCCAGGTCAGTGACTAGCTTGTACACACTGGCTTCAACTCAGTGACTAGCTTGTACACACTGGTTCCAACACAGACTAGCTTGCACACTTTGGCTCCAGCTCAATGACTAGCTAGCACACTGTGGCTCCAGCTCAGTGACTAGCTTGTACACTGTGGCTCCAGCTCAATGACTAGCTAGCACACTGTGGCTCCAGCTCAGTGACTAGCTAGTACACATTGGCTCCAGCTCAGTGACTAGCTAGTACACACTGGCTCCAGCACAGTGACTAGCTTGTACACACTGGCTCCAGCTCAGTGACTAGCTAATACACACTGGCTCCAGCTCAGTGACTAGCTAGTACACACTGGCTCCAGCTCAGTGACTAGCTAGTACACACTGGCTCCAGCTCAGTGACTAGCTTGTACACACTGGCTCCAGCTCAGTGACTAGCTAGTACACACTGGCTCCAGCTCAGTGACTAGCTTGTACACACTGGCTCCAGCTCAGTGACTAGCTAGTACACACTGGCTCCAGCTCAGTGACTAGTTAGTACACACTGGCTCCAGCTCAGTGACTAGTTAGTACACACTGGCTCCAGCTCAGTGACTAGTTAGTACACACTGGCTCCAGCTCAGTGACTAGTTAGTACACACTGGCTCCAGCTCAGTGACTAGTTAGTACACACTGGCTCCAACACAGTGACTAGTTAGTACACACTGGTTCCAACACAGTGACTAGCTAGTACACACTGGCTCCAACACAGTGACTAGCTAGTACACACTGGCTCCAACACAGTGACTAGTTAGTACACACTGGCTCCAGCTCAGTGACTAGTTAGTACACACTGGCTCCAGCTCAGTGACTAGTTAGTACACACTGGCTCCAGCTCAGTGACTAGCTTGTGCACAGTGCCTTCTATTCAGTGACTAATTCGTGGGGTAACAGACTAGTATGTCAAGAGACGCACAGAGACTCCTGCTCAGTAACTAGCTGGTGTGATAGGAGACCAAGGTTCATTAGGTAAAAGGACATGTGCAGCTAATGTGACATTTTACTGCGGCAACGTTTCGCTCTCCAGGTGTGGAGGTGCTAAGGTTCTTAACACCTACACACCAAACCATATCTCCAAGGTCGAATTGTAAATGTGCCATGATGGAACATTACAAACAGTGAGAAATGATAGCTAACACACCTCCTACAAGTCAGCTGAGGGTCAGGACAGGTGTGTGAGTTGGTCGATGTTATTGTAGGAGGCCAGGTGAGGTCTCCCCCCCCCCCCATGAATATGTGTATTTGTGTGTGTGGACAACTGGCAGCTGACCGTGGCTTACCCATGAGCATAGTATCGGTCACTTGAATTATTATTATTGTTATTATTATTATTATTATTATTATTATTATTATTATTATTATTATAACAGTTAAAACTAAGCATTAAACCCTCAAGGGTCATACAGCGCCGCAGGGCCGACTGTGCTAGAGATGAATTATGTGACGAGGTCACTTGGAGAGAGGGGACGAGGACGCACATTCAGTAAGACTGGGTTAACACTGCTACACAGTAGAGGTCTTCATGACCTAGCCATTACTAACATTGACTACAATGAATACCTAAACAAGTGAAAGTAGCATAAAACACTGATACGGGCGAGATTATTTACACATTATCTATCAGTCCTCAGCAGGATTCGAACCTGTACGCTCTGCATCAGTGTACACAGTACTTTATCCACACAGCCAGACTCCACTACATATAAGTATGGGCGCCTGGACCAAGCTACAGGGTCACTCCCATACCGTGGAGCTCCAGGCTTGTGACCAGTTGTTTCATCAAATCTTGCCACGTGCAGTTAACTTTGAAAGACATTCTGGAATACTTAACAATTCGCAAACGAGCGAAATTATTTACAAACACACTGATGTAGAGTGTGCAGGTTCGAATCCTGCTATGAACTGACAGATAATATTTGTATATGATGTATGTGTAACGAGTTAGGTTGGAACCTGTGAACTTCGGCAAGGAAGATGTGTGTACCCAGCGCCACTACCAGGTGGAACCGGCAAGGAAGATGTGTGTACCCAGCGCCACTACCAGGTGGAACCGGGTTCACGGCTCCCACTCTATAATAATAATAATAATAATAATAATAATAATAATAATAATAATAATAATAATAATCTTTATTACTACAAGTACATGTACAAGGTATACCGGCCTAGCTGACATCAATGACATACTACTATACAGAAAGCCTCTTGTTACGCAGAACATTTCGGGCAAACTAGGGCAATTTTGTCCCAGGATGCGACCCACACCGTTCGAATAACACCCAGGTACCCATTTTACTGATGGGTGAACACTAGACAGCAGGTATCTTAAGGAAACACGTCCTACAGGGGATCGACCCCCGGACCACACAGTGTGAGCTGAGTTCGGTAGCGACCGAACTATGGGATACCTAAAGTGTTACACATCTTATGTACAAAAATATACCCGCATTTGCTTGTGCTTGCAGTATTACAGTACCAATACAGAGCTATATACGTGAGGAATAAGAACATACATCGTGTTAGTACAATATAAGGTACTGATGTACGTAACAAGACTGTGCTAGGTGTATGAAGTTCTGCTGGTGCTCCTTCCCTTAGCATTATCCTCATACTGCTGCTGCTGGTGCTCCTTCCCTTAGCATTATCCTCATACTGCTGCTGCTGGTGCTCCTTCCCTTAGCATTATCCTCATACTGCTGCTGCTGGTGCTCCTTCCCTTAGCATTATCCTCATACTGCTGCTGCTGGTGCTCCTTCCTTAGCATTATCCCCAAACTATTGGTGGAGAGTCCCAAGGTTACACTATAATTGACTACCTGGTTGAGGACATACACCCCTGCTATCTAGAGGACATTCCTCAAAGGAGAATGTGAGTGTGATTGTCTGTGAGTGTACTCACCTAACTGTGGTTGCAGGGTCGAGTCATAGCTCCTGGTCCCGCCCCTTCACTAGTCGCTACTAGATCCACTCTCTCCCTGCTCCATGAGCTTTATCATAAATGCAATAAAAAAAACACCTCAATTACTGGGAACACTTGAAGTTCCTCAACATGTACCCTAGAACGTAGGCGGGAGAGATACATGATTATTTACACTTGGAAAATCCTAGAGGGATTAGTACCAAATTTGCACACGAAAATCACTCCCTATGAAAGCAAAAGACTCGGCAGACGATGCAACATCCCCAAAATGAAACGTAGGGGCGCCACTAGCACGATAAGAGATAACACAATAAGTGTCAGGGGCCCAAGACTGTTCAACTGCCTTCTAGCATACATAAGGGGGATTACCAATAGACCCCTGGCTGTCTTCAAGAAGGCGCTGGACAGGCACCTAAAGTCAGTACCTGACCAGCCAGCTGTGAATCGTACGTCAGGTTGCGTGCGGCCAACAGTAACAACCTGGTTGATCAGGCCCTGATCCACCGTGAGGCCTGATCACAGAACGGGCCGCGGGGGCGTTGACCCCAGAAAACCCTCTCCAGGTATATTCGAGGTCTCTTCAGTAAGTAAACTGAGCAAGGCGGCCTAGTGATATAGAGGAGGCTGGATCATCTTATTAACTATACTTCCCAGAACATAAATATGAGTGCAGCCAAGCTCAGCTGCAAACACCACTGTAAAACATCAACCAAGCTAGACAAACACCAATGTACCACTGTGAAACATCAACCAAGCTGGACAAACACCACTGTAAAACATCAACCAAGCTAGACAAACACCACTGTAAAACATCAACCAACCTAGACAAATACCACTCTACCACTGTGTAACATCAACCAGGCTAGCAAACACCACTGTAAAACATCAACCAAGCTAGACAAATACCACTCTACCACTGTGAAACATCAACCAGGCTAGACAAACACCACTGTAAAACATCAACCAAGCTAGACAAACACCACTGTAAAACATCAACCAAGCTAGACAACCACCAATGTACCACTGTGAAAAATCAACCAAGGTGGACAAACACCACTGTAAAACATCAACCAAGCTAGACAAACACCACTGTAAAACATCAAGCAAGCTAGACAAACACCACTGTACCACTGTGAAACATCAACCAAGCTAGACAAACACCACTGTACCACTGTGAAACATCAACCAAGCTAGACAAACACCACTGTACCACTGTGAAACATCAACCAAGCTAGATAAACACCACTGTACCACTGTGAAACATCAACCAAGCTAGACAAACACAACTGTACCACTGTGAAACATCAACTAAGCTAGACAAACACCACTGTACCACTGTGAAACATCAACCAAGCTAGATAAACACCACTGTACCACTGTGAAACATCAACCAAGCTAGACAAACACCACTGTACCACTGTGAAGCATCAACCAAGCTAGACAAACACAACTGTACCACTGTGAAACATCAACCAAGCTAGATAAACACCACTGTACCACTGTGAAACATCAACCAAGCTAGACAAACACAACTGTACCACTGTAAAACATCAACCAAGCTAGACAAACACAACTGTACCACTGTAGAACATCATCCAAGCTGGACAAACACTACTGTACCACTGTGAAACATCAACCAAGCTAGACAAACACCACTGTGAAACATCAACTAAGCCAAACAAACATCAATGCACCACTGTGAAACCTCAACCAAGCTAGACAAACACCACTGTACCACTGTGAAACATCAACTAAGTTAGACAAACACCACTGTACCACTGTAGAACATCATCCAAGCTGGACAAACACCACTGTACCACTGTGAAACATCAACCAAGCTAGACAAACACCACTGTACCACTGTAAAACATCAACCAAGCTAGACAAACACAACTGTACCACTGTAGAACATCATCCAAGCTGGACAAACACTACTGTACCACTGTGAAACATCAACCAAGCTAGACAAACACCACTGTATCACTGTGAAACATCAACCAATGTAGACAAACACCACTGTAAAACATCAACCAAGCTAGACAAACACCACTGTATCACTGTAAAACATCAACCAAGCTAGACAAACACCACTGTAAAACATCAACCAAGCTAGACAAACACCACTGTAAAACATCAACCAAGCTAGACAAACACAACTGCACCACTGTAAAACATCAACCAAGCTAGACAAACACCATTGTAAAACACCAACCAAACTGGACAACCACCACTTTAAAACATCAACCAAGCTAGACAAACACCACTGTAAAACATCAAACAAGCTAGACAAACACCACTATACCACTGTGAAACATCAACCAAGCTGGACAAACTCCACTGTAAAACATCAACCAAGCTAGACAAACACCACTGTAAAACATCAACCAAGCTATACAAACACCACTGTAAAACATCAACCAAGCTAGACAAACACCACTGTACCACTGTAAAACATCAACCAAGCTAGACAAACACCACTGTAAAACATCAACCAAGCTATACAAACACCACTGTACCACTGTAAAACATCAACCAAGCTAGACAAACACCACTGTAAAACATCAACCAAGCTATACAAACACCACTGTACCACTGTAAAACATCAACCAAGCTAGACAAACACCACTGTGAAACATCAACCAAGCTATACAAACACCACTGTAAAACATCAACCAAGCTAGACAAACACCACTGTACCACTGTAAAACATCAACCAAGCTAGACAAACACCACTGTGAAACATCAACCAAGCTAGACAAACACCACTGTAAAACATCAACCAAGCCAGACAAACATCACCGTACCACTGTGAAACATCAACCAAGCCAGACAAACACCACTGTACCATTGTAAAACATCAAACAAACACCACTGTACCACCGTGAAACATTAACAATGCTGGACAAACACCAATATAACATCAGCCGTTGTTTTAACCATCCTTACGTTTCATTTATGACTACAGGACACATGCTTGCAGCATCACCAATATGGCCGCCAGCAAGCAGTCCCCAGCTAAGTATCTTCCAACTGGTGAACTGACCAACAATGTTACTGAGGTTGTCGTGAAATATACAGTGAGTGTTGCCACTTTACATATCTCGTCGTTCACTTGCAATGACCTACTGAAGAAGTGACCAGCCATGGCGTTGGAACCTCTCACATGAATGACTCTTGTTCCACGGTGGGTTGTGAGTGTGTGAGCGAGACGGCAAGAAGTTGACTTGCGCTTCAGAGAATGTGTACAGCAGAGATAATTTAAATAACATTTGCGTTATGCACCTTAACTCACAAAATCAAAGACTGAAATGGAAATAAGCCAAGTTAGTTATGAAGGAAAACGAGTGTCCTAAGTGATGGTGTATGGAGGCAGCCTTGACTGAAGAATATATTATTATTATTATTATTATTATCAAGGGGGAAGCGCTAAACCCGGAGGATTATACAGCGCCTGGGGGGGGGGGGGATGTGGAAGGCATTCAGGCTTAATTCGGGGAACTGGAGCACAGATCTAATTCCCTAAATCAAGAGCCCCTCACCAACATCAAGGAACCTTCCTTGAGGGGACTGAAGAATATAACAGGGTGTTTCAGAACTCTTTGCTTCTGCTTCAGAATCTTCACGACTACGGTGTTCTTCGCACCAACTCCAAGGTTGAGGGACTGATTACCTCGTCTTCTGTACATAGTTCTACTGTCTTCAAGTTATGTCCTGGAATTTGTATTGATAAAGCCACTGGATGGCGAAACGTCTACAATAAAGATACCCAGATGTTGCACATGTGTCTTAATTTCATCAACCCTGAAGAAGAAAGTTAAGACATTTGTGCAACATCTGGTTATCTTTATTGTAGACGTTTCGCCATCCAGTGGCTTTATCAATACAAATTCTTGGACATAATTAGAAAACAGAAGAACTATATACAAAAGATGAGGTAATCAGTTCCTCAGCCTTGGAGGTGGTGTTTACAACACCGTGGTTGTAGAGATTCTATAACCACTGGATGGCGAAACGTCTACAATAAAGATAACCAGATGTTGGACAAATGTCTTAACTTTCATCTTGTCGGTATTGTATACCTGTCTTGCACAGCCCTGAAGAACTTGACTTACCAAGTATGCTCGCCAGGGTGAGTCTATCCCATCATACAACACCATCAAGTGATGTATTCACCTGCACCTGACCTTACCAGACCTGACTCAACCTAAATTCACCTGACTTCTATCTCCTATATATTCTGTGCAGTATCATGTTCTGTACTGGAGTGAGAAAAGTTGCAGTGGGCGAAATGTCTAACAAAACGTCCAAAGTATTATCCAGGTTCCTTTATTTAAAAATCCATTGAAGGCTTGACCTGCTATATGATTCTTTGTTTTTTTTCCTGTCCGCAATACGACCTGATTATAAAAGTACTACGCCATTACAACAATCAGGCTGTTGCTACCTGAAGGCCGTATTGCGGGCACGAATAAAAGCCCAGAATCATGCAACAGGGCAAGCCTTCAATGGTGCTCTAAAGAGAGATTCTACAAGTAATAAAAAGCTTCTGCTCCTGCGTGTCTCCAGGCTGTTGGTGCTAGCGGCACGCACGGATATGCAAACACAGCAAAAATCGTAAAGAGCAGTTTATGCTCAATTGTTTAATTAACGCGGACACCAGGTAGCGCCTGATCCTACATAACACTGCGTATTTCATTGTGATCAGCCAGCCTCGCCACATTCACTGATGATGACGCTGCACAATGCTCAGGTAATTTGCCAAAGTTTGATGGAAAGTGAGGCAGCGCTATGACATGGAACAATATAGGAAAGTGTCGTGCCAATAGTAGGTGCAGCTGGTTAAGTGGCACTAATGAAACTGCTAGGTGACTCTTATTTACACTACACACTGGTACAACTGCTAGGTGACTCTACCTCACACTACACACTGGTACAACTGCTAGGTGACTACCTCACACTACACACTGGTACAACTGCTAGGTGGCTCTACCTCACACTACACACTGGTACAACTGCTAGGTGGCTCTACCTCACACTACACACTGGTACAACTGCTAGGTGACTCTACCTCACACTACACACTGGTACAACTGCTAGGTGACTCTACCTCACACTACACACTGGTACAACTGCTAGGTGACTACCTCACACTACACACTGGTACAACTGCTAGGTGACTCTACCTCACACTACACACTGGTACAACTGCTAGGTGACTCTACCTCACACTACACACTGGTACAACTGCTAGGTGACTCTACCTCACACTACACACTGGTACAACTGCTAGGTGGCTCTACCTCACACTACACACTGGTACAACTGCTAGGTGACTCTACCTCACACTACACACTGGTACAACTGCTAGGTGACTCTACCTCACAATACACGCTGGTACAACTGCTAGGTGGCTCTACCTCACACTACACACTGGTACAACTGCTAGGTGACTCTACCTCACACTACACACTGGTATAACTGCTAGGTGACTACCTCACACTACACACTGGTACAACTGCTAGGTGACTCTACCTCACACTACACACTGGTACAACTGCTAGGTGACTCTACCTCACACTACACACTGGTACAACTGCTAGGTGGCTCTACCTCACACTACACACTGGTACAACTGCTAGGTGACTCTACCTCACACTACACACTGGTACAACTGCTAGGTGGCTCTACCTCACACTACACACTGGTACAACTGCTAGGTGGCTCTACCTCACACTACACACTGGTACAACTGCTAGGTGACTACCTCACACTACACACTGGTACAACTGCTAGGTGACTACCTCACACTACACACTGGTACAACTGCTAGGTGACTCTACCTCACACTACACACTGGTACAACTGCTAGGTGACTACCTCACACTACACACTGGTAAAACTGCTAGGTGGCTCTACCTCACACTACACACTGGTACAACTGCTAGGTGGCTCTACCTCACACTACACACTGGTACAACTGCTAGGTGACTACCTCACACTACACACTGGTAAAACTGCTAGGTGGCTCTACCTCACACTACACACTGGTACAACTGCTAGGTGACTCTACCTCACACTACACACTGGTACAACTGCTAGGTGACTCTACCTCACACTACACACTGGTACAACTGCTAGGTGACTACCTCACACTACACACTGGTAAAACTGCTAGGTGACTCTACCTCACACTACACACTGGTACAACTGCTAGGTGGCTCTACCTCACACTACACACCGGTACAACTGCTAGGTGACTCTACCTCACACTACACACTGGTACAACTGCTAGGTGACTCTACCTCACACTACACACTGGTACAACTGCTAGGTGGCTCTACCTCACACTACACACTGGTACAACTGCTAGGTGACTCTACCTCACACTACACACTGGTACAACTGCTAGGTGACTCTACCTCACACTACACACCGGTACAACTGCTAGGTGCCTCTACCTCACACTACACACTGGTACAACTGCTGGTGACTCTACCTCACACTACACACTGGTACAACTGCTAGGTGACTACCTCACACTACACACTGGTACAACTGCTAGGTGACTCTACCTCACACTACACACTGGTACAACTGCTAGGTGACTACCTCACACTACACACTGGTAAAACTGCTAGGTGGCTCTACCTCACACTACACACTGGTACAACTGCTAGGTGGCTCTACCTCACACTACACACTGGTACAACTGCTAGGTGACTACCTCACACTACACACTGGTAAAACTGCTAGGTGGCTCTACCTCACACTACACACTGGTACAACTGCTAGGTGACTCTACCTCACACTACACACTGGTACAACTGCTAGGTGACTCTACCTCACACTACACACTGGTACAACTGCTAGGTGACTACCTCACACTACACACTGGTAAAACTGCTAGGTGACTCTACCTCACACTACACACTGGTACAACTGCTAGGTGGCTCTACCTCACACTACACACCGGTACAACTGCTAGGTGACTCTACCTCACACTACACACTGGTACAACTGCTAGGTGACTCTACCTCACACTACACACTGGTACAACTGCTAGGTGGCTCTACCTCACACTACACACTGGTACAACTGCTAGGTGACTCTACCTCACACTACACACTGGTACAACTGCTAGGTGACTCTACCTCACACTACACACCGGTACAACTGCTAGGTGCCTCTACCTCACACTACACACTGGTACAACTGCTGGTGACTCTACCTCACACTACACACCGGTACAACTGCTAGGTGACTACCTCACACTACACACTGGTACAACTGCTAGGTGACTCTACCTCACACTACATACTGGTACAACTGCTAGGTGGCTCTACCTCACACTACACACTGGTACAACTGCTTGGTGACTCTACCTCACACTACACACTGGTACAACTGCTAGGTGACTCTACCTCACACTACACACTGGTACAACTGCTAGGTGACTCTACCTCACACTACACACTGGTACAACTGCTAGGTGACTCTACCTCACACTACACACTGGTACAACTGCTAGGTGACTCTACCTCACACTACACACTGGTACAACTGCTAGGTGGCTCTACCTCACACTACACACTGGTACAACTGCTAGGTGACTACCTCACACTACACACTGGTACAACTGCTAAGTGACTACCTCACACTACACACTGGTACAACTGCTAGGTGACTCTACCTCACACTACACACTGGTACAACTGCTAGGTGACTCTACCTCACACTACACACTGGTACAACTGCTAGGTGACTCTACCTCACACTACACACTGGTACAACTGCTAGGTGGCTCTACCTCACACTACACACTGGTACAACTGCTAGGTGACTACCTCACACTACACACTGGTAAAACTGCTAGGTGGCTCTACCTCACACTACACACTGGTACAACTGCTAGGTGGCTCTACCTCACACTACACACCGGTACAACTTCTAGGTGACTCTACCTCACACTACACACCGGTACAACTGCTAGGTGACTCTACCTCACACTACACACTGGTACAACTGCTAGGTGACTCTACCTCACACTACACACTGGTACAACTGCTAGGTGGCTCTACCTCACACTACACACCGGTACAACTGCTAGGTGACTCTACCTCACACTACACACTGGTACAACTGCTAGGTGACTCTACCTCACACTACACACTGGTACAACTGCTAGGTTATCGTAAAGGGTTCTTGAATGGAGATATCGTAGGATAAGGTAGACACACTTGTAGGATGGTAGGTGTATTGTCAGACTGAGATGAGAGATGGAGCCGGGTGCCTAGCCTGTTCACGCCTTGTAGGTCTGCCGCCGAGTGAGGACGGGACAGGGGGATCACTGCCCATGTGTATCCCCATGACGTCACACAAAGCCAGGCCTACGAGGGATCTCGTGTCTAAAGCACAGGGATGATACTAATATGCTATGCTATATAATACTGGGAATACAGGGATCAGCAACTATGCTGACAGCTCGGTCGCTCCATCTCTCATCTCAGTCTGACAATACACCTACCATCCTACAAGTGTGTCTACCTTATCCTACGATATCTCCATTCAAGAACCCTTTACGATAAATGGTGGCAGCGGTGGGATAAGGTAGACACACTTGTAGGATGGTAGGTGTATTGTCAGACTGAGATGAGAGATGGAGCCGGGTGCCTAGCCTGTTCACGCCTTGTAGGTCTGCCGCCGAGTGAGGACGGGACAGGGGGATCACTGCCCATGTGTATCCCCATGACGTCACACAAAGCCAGGCCTACGAGGGATCTCGTGTCTAAAGCACAGGGATGATACTAATATGCTATGCTATATAATACTGGGAATACAGGGATCAGCAACTATGCTGACAAGGTGACTCTACCTCACACTACACACTGGTACAACTGCTAGGTGACTCTACCTCACACTACACACCGGTACAACTGCTAGGTGACTCTACCTCACACTACACACCGGTACAACTGCTAGGTGACTCTACATCACACTACACACTGGTACAACTGCTAGGTGACTCTACCTCACACTACACACCGGTACAACTGCTAGGTGACTACCTCACACTACACACTGGTACAACTGCTAGGTGCCTCTACCTCACACTACACACTGGTACAACTGCTAGGTGACTCTACCTCACACTACACACCGGTACAACTGCTAGGTGACTACCTCACACTACACACTGGTACAACTGCTAGGTGACTCTACCTCACACTACATACTGGTACAACTGCTAGGTGGCTCTACCTCACACTACACACTGGTACAACTGCTAGGTGACTCTACCTCACACTACACACTGGTACAACTGCTAGGTGACTCTACCTCACACTACACACTGGTACAACTGCTAGGTGACTCTACCTCACACTACACACTGGTACAACTGCTAGGTGACTCTACCTCACACTACACACTGGTACAACTGCTAGGTGACTCTACCTCACACTACACACTGGTACAACTGCTAGGTGACTCTACCTCACACTACACACTGGTACAACTGCTAGGTGACTCTACCTCACACTACACACTGGTACAACTGCTAGGTGACTACCTCACACTACACACTGGTACAACTGCTAGGTGACTACCTCACACTACACACTGGTACAACTGCTAGGTGACTACCTCACACTACACACTGGTACAACTGCTAGGTGACTACCTCACACTACACACTGGTACAACTGCTAGGTGACTACCTCACACTACACACTGGTACAACTGCTAGGTGACTACATCACACTACACACTGGTACAACTGCTAGGTGACTCTACAACACACTGCTGGTGTACCGTGACTAAGAAAACCTTGAAACAACTACTGCCATGTGCAGGCGCCTCTAGTTAACTTTATATAGACAATTCTTTTATTTGGTCTGGGTGAGGTCACCTGAGACAGTCTTTACTTCACTTTGTTATCTGACACACCTCGGTGGCCTGGTGGCTAAAGCTCCCGCTTCACACACGGAGGGCCGGGTTCGATTCCCGGTGGGTGAAAACATTTCGGCACGTTTCCTTACATCTGTGGTCCTGTTCACCTAGCAGCAAATAGGTACCTGGGTGTTAGTCGACTGGTGTGGGTCGCATCCTGGGGGACAAGATTGAGGACCACAATGGAAATAAGTTAGACAGTCCTCGATGACGCACTGACTTTCTTGGGTTATTCTGGATGGCTAACCCTCAGGGGTTAAAAAGCCAAACGAAATCTTATCTTATACTTTTTCGGCCTAGGCAGCGTAGGTTCAAACTGGCCAGTTCACTAACACTTAATAAAGTTTAAATTACTGGACTGTGTCATAACTGTTGTTATGAAGGTTACTAACACTGTGTCATAACTGCTGTTATGAAGGTTACTAACACTGTGTCATAACTGCTGTTATGAAGGTTACTAACACTGTGTCATAACTGCTGTTATGAAGGTTACTAACACTGTGTCATAACTGCTGTTATGAAGGTTACTAACACTGTGTCATAACTGCTGTTATGAAGGTTACTAACACTGTGTCATAACTGCTGTTATGAAGGTTACTAACACTGTGTCATAACTGCTGTTATGACTTCAAAGCTTTGACGAGGCTGGGCTTATGGGATAATGGGATACTCTTATCGAATCGTACAGCGAACGATATATATATATATATATATATATATATATATATATATATATATATATATATATATATATATATATATATATATATATATATATATATATTATTGTACCCACGAAGAAGTGGTATTGATCAATAACAACACTGCGACTAGCCAAAGACTTGAACCCATGCTGCTTTGCCCTGCCTCATGGTAGGCGAAAACTTAAGACGCCTTTACCCACGGGACCAAACAATCCTTAAGAGTAGCGCATCCAGCGGAACTGGATGTTGTACTCGCTACCCAAGGACATACGTTGGTGTGGGTGACTCAAGGCTAATTTAATTCTAGTCCCTGTTTAGTGTACTAGTACAACGAGCAGTAGCGAGTACAACATCCAGTTCCGCTGGATGCGCTACTCTTAAGGATTGTTTGGTCCCGTGGGTAAAGGCGTCTTGAGTTTTCGCCTACCATGAGGCAGGGCAAAGCAGCATGGGTTCAAGTCTTTGGCTAGTCGCAGTGTTGTTACTGATATATATACATGTGTCAGGAGACAATATGTTGTTTCCTGACGAACAAAACACCACCACCAACGTTATAGAAGACTTGCTTGACGGGTGTGTGTGTGTGAGGGGGGGGGGCTGAGGGGAGGACCTGAAACATTCTGGCTCAAGGCGTTCCAGTAGGTAATGATTAAGTAGGTTAGTAAGATGAACTGAGCTACAGTGGCGGAATGTTCAACTCATTTCACAAATTAAGATATGTTAGACTCAATCTTAGCTATCCTGACAGAGACATTCTAGGTTACAACCGTATACACACGAAACATCGTAGCTTCATATACAGGTAAAACATTTTAAAAGGTATACGGGACAGAAACATCGCAAGGTGAATATACCAAGGTTGAAACATGTGTGTCGGAAACGCCTCAGGTCACGTTCAGAGCAGAAAGGTGAAAGGTTGAAATATCTTAGATTAATCTGCTTTCAAACCTGACTGAAACATCCACTTCATTAGTGTATCACACTCACTACCTACAAGGCTCGTTGCTACCCTAATACAACGACGAGTGTCGTGATTGTAGCTCTGTGGAACACCGTAGCTGTGATCCTAGCACTGTGGAACACCGTAGCTGTGATCCTAGCTCTGTGGAACACCGTAGCTGTGATCCTAGCTCTGTGGAACACCGTAGCTGTGATCCTAGCTCTGTGGAACACCGTAGCTGTGATCCTAGCACTGTGGAACACCGTAGCTGTGATCCTAGCTCTGTGGAACACCGTAGCTGTGATCCTAGCACTGTGGAACACCGTAGCTGTGATCCTAGCACTGTGGAACACCGTAGCTGTGATCCTAGCACTGTGGAACACCGTAGCTGTGATCCTAGCACTGTGGAACACCGTAGCTGTGATCCTAGCACTGTGGAACACCGTAGCTGTGATCCTAGCACTGTGGAACACCGTAGCTGTGATCCTAGCTCTGTGGAACACCGTAGCTGTGATCCTAGCACTGTGGAACACCGTAGCTGTGATCCTAGCACTGTGGAACACCGTAGCTGTGATCCTAGCACTGTGGAACACCGTAGCTGTGATCCTAGCACTGTGGAACACCGTAGCTGTGATCCTAGCACTGTGGAACACCGTAGCTGTGATCCTAGCACTGTGGAACACCGTAGCTGTGATCCTAGCACTGTGGAACACCGTAGCTGTGATCCTACGTGATCCCAATTCTGTGAAACACAATAGCTGTGGATCTTGATCAGGTGAGGGGCTCTGAACCAAGGAAATTGCACCTGTCCTCCACTCTCTTGGATCCTTATTGCCTAGATAAGAGTGACAGGTCACCTGAACTAGTGACAGGCGACCTGGACTAGTGACAGGTCACCTGGACTAGTGATATGTCACCTGGACTAGCAACAGATCACATGGACTAGTGACAGGTCACCTGGACTAATGACAGGTCACCTGGACTAGTGACAGGCGACCTGGACTAGTGACAGGTCACCTGGACTAGTGATATGTCACCTGGACTAGCAACAGATCACATGGACTAGTGACAGGTCACCTGGACTAATGACAGGTCACCTGGACTAGTAACAGATCACATGGATTAGTGACAGGTCACCTGGACTAGTGACAGATCACTTGGACTAGTGACAGATCACCTAGACTAGTAACAGGCCACCTGGACTAGTGGCAGGTCACCTGGACTAGTAACAGGTCACCTGGACTAGTGACAGGTCACCTGGACTAGTGACAGATCACCTGGACTAGTAACAGATCACCTGGACTAGTGACATCACCTGGACTAGTGACAGGTCACCTGTACTAGTGACAGGTTACCTGGACTAGTGACAGATCACCTGGACTAGTGACAGGTCACCTGGACTAGTGACAGGTCACCTGGACTAGTGACATCACCTGGACTAGTGACAGGTCACCTGGAGTAGTGACAGGTCACCTGGACTAGTGACAGGTCACCTGGACTAGTGACAGGTCACCTGGACTAGTGACAGGTCACCTGGACTAGTGACATCACCTGGACTAGTGACATCACCTGGACTAGTGACAGGTCACCTGGACTAGTGACAGGTCACCTGGACTAGGCTATCCTGTTCATCAGGTGATTATTAAGATGAGCTTGTTGAGGTGCTCCTGTTAAGTCCTAGCAGAGATTAGAGGAGTGCTGGGATATCCTAGCAGACCTCAGGGGATGTTGAGAGGTCCTAGCAGACCTCAAGGGAGTGCTGGGAGGTCGTAGCAGACCTCAGGGGATGCTGGGAGATCCTAGCAAACCTCAGGGGAGTGCTGGGAGGTCCTACCAGACCTTAAAGGAGTGCTGGGAAGTCCTAGTAGAGCTTAATGTAATGCTGGAGATCCTAGCAGTCCTTAACGGAGTGCTGAGAAGTCCTCGCTGAGTTTAGAGAGGTGCTAAAATAACTTAGAAGAGATCAGACAAATGCTAGGAGGACCTAGGAGTGTCTAGGTAAGTGCTAGGAGTGCGATTTGTTTTGTTTTAGTTAAACATAAGAACATAAGAAAGAAGGAACACTGCAGCAGGCCTACTGGCCCATGAGAGGCAGGTCCAAGTCTCCTACAGGCTTAAGCCAATGCCCCAACCTAGTCAGGTCAGGTCACATTCACCCAAGGACCACGGCAACTGACCTAGTAGTACAAGTCAATCAGGTCCACCTCACACCCACCCACACCCACTCATGTATTTATCTAACCTACCTTTAAAACTACACAACGTTTTAGCCTCTATAACTGTACTTGGGAGTTTGTTCCACTCATCCACAACTCTATTATCAAACCAGTGCTTTCCTATATCCTTCCTGAATCTTAATTTATCCAACTTAAAACCATTGCTACGAGTCCTGTCTAGGCTAGATATTTTCAGCACGTTATTTACATTCCCTTTATTTATTCCCGTCTTCCATTTATACACCTCAATCATATCCCCCCTAGTTCTACGCCTTTCTAGAGAGTGCAGATTCAAGGCCCCTCAGTCTATCTTCATAGGGAAGATTTCTGATACATGGGATCAACTTTGTCATCCTCCTTTGTATGTTTTCCAGAGAATTTATATCCATTCTGTAATACGGTGACCAAAACTGTGCACCATAATTTAAATGAGGCCTAACCAAGGATATATAGAGTTGAAGAACAACCTGAGGACTCCTATTATTTATGTTTCTTGATATGAAGCCAAGGATTCTGTTAGCTTTATTGCGAACACTTATGCACTGTTGTCTTGGTTTCAGATTACTGCTAACCAGGACTCCTAAATCTTTTTCGCAATCCGTAATATTAAGATCTACATTATTTAGTTTATATGTGGCATGGTTATTTTCCTGTCCAACATTTAGAACTTTGCATTTGTCTATATTAAACTGCATCTGCCACTTCTCCGACCTCTGCATCAGTCTATTCAAATCATCCTGGAGTGCTCTAATGTCCTCGTCAGTAGTGCAATTACAAGTGAGAGTCTTGTGCTATTTTTAATTTGTATTTTTATATTATTAGTTTATACCTAGTTGTACTTTAGCTCATTCCAGCACAACACATAGACAACACCAACTCCATTATGTGTATTAGTGACTATACTCTACATGACCAAAATGCAATAGCTATATACTTGTCCAAACTTCCCACCACTACAGATATCAGTACTAAAACTCAACACACAACTCAGGATATAAATAACCATAATTTAAACCTAGAAGATGATTGATCACGTTGACCCTGATCTAAACCTCCATAATCTAACACACAATCAAAATCTATTGGAAAGTAACTGCCTTTACTACACAGCATCACAAGCCAGCACTATCCTAAACAATGCTAAAAGTCTATCAGTACTTAACTACAACATCAGGTCCTTAAGCAAACACTATGATGGCCTCCTGGCACTCCTTGAATCACTAAAGACACCCTTCTCCTGCATTATTCTTACTGAGACCTGGCTTAAGCAGGACACAATAGATATCTACCCTCTACCAGGATACACAGCAATCCACAACTGCAGACCATACCAAGTTGGGGGTGGTATTGCAATCTATTACTCTAACCAATTATCTTGTATTAGCACCACATGCTTTAGTGATGAATATGGAGAATACATTTTTGCTAATTTTACTGTAAAAAACCTTAAGACGCCTATAACAATCGGTGCCATTTACCGGATACCCCACACAAACATCCCAAATTTCAGTGAGAAATTAAAGGCACTAATAACAAACAGACAAATGATTAAGCACCACCTTCTCTTAGCTGGAGACTTCAACATCAACCTTGGCCTACTAGATGATCAGCCTGTAACTGATTTCATCAACAATATGAACAACACACTTCTCATACCAACAATAACTAAACCAACCAGGCTCACTGAAACAAGTGCAACCATAATAGACCACATATGGACCAATATACTAGCCCCCCTTAAATCAGGGATAATCACAGATAGCACTACAGACCACTACCCTACCTTCCTCTTGACAAACATTAGTAAACCACCACTTGAATACAACAAAGTTTCATTTAGACTCCATGATGAGGCCTCAATAAGGAAGTTCACAGCTGACCTAGAGACTGATGACTGGCCTACAGAATTCTCCAAGGCTAATGGTATTGATGACTGGACAGACATTTTTCTTAACAAATTACTTAGACTATACAACAAACATTGTCCTATAAAAACGAAACAGATCACAAACAAACGGCTTGGTTGCCCATGGCTAACCAGCACCATTCTGAAATCCATTGATAAGAAACACCAATATGAAAAGCAATATAGACAGGGCTTAATACACAAAGATATTCTTAAACACTATTCATCAGTCCTCACCAAAGTAATAAAGAAAGCCAAACAACTATACTACTCCAGTAGATTCACTGACACAAGAGGAGATATAAAAAAAGACCTGGAAAACACTCTCTCAGATTCTAGGGACCCACAAACTGAAAAAAAACAAGAATATTGCCCTAACTAAACCTAATGAAACACCATTGCATCCCACTGACACAGCTAACAAGATAAACGACTTCTTTTCAACCATAGGTTCTAATCTCGCCAATAAAATCCCACGTACCAATGCCCATGCCGGGGACTACCTAGATGGGAATTTCCCAAATTCCTTCTATCTTGCTCCAACTGAGCCCACGGAAGTCACCGAGATTATAAAGTCACTTAAAAATAACTCAGGGAATCTGTCTCATGTCCCACCATTATTTATTTATTTATTTTCAATTTGTGCACACATACAGAGGTACAAAAAAATACAGATAAGAGCAGTATGCCAAAGCCACTTATACTATGCATAGCATTACGGGCTGGCTTAAAATTAACTTAAGATTAACTAAGCAATGATGAAATCAGTGATAAAACATTAATGTAAACAGATTACTATAAAGCACAAGTGAGTATTACAAAGACAGGTCATATGGTTGCATTCAGTTAGGTAGTGATTCAGTTAGGTAGTGTATTTAAAAAATAATAAAGTTAGATTCGGTTTTAGGTTTAACATTTATGTGATATAATTGTGAGAAACATTTAAGATATACAATTTATAAGGTTCAGTTATTCAGTATTTATTTGGTTTTGGGTGATCAAGTGATCTTTGAGAAGAGACTTGAATTTATAATCAGGTAGTGTTTCTTTTATATTTACAGGTAATGAATTCCAGATTTTAGGGCCTTTTATGTGCATTGAGTTTTTGCATAGTGTGAGATGGACACGAGGAACATCAAAGAGTGATCTGTGCCTTGTGTTATGGTCATGTGTTCTGTTGAGGTTGGCAAGGAGATGTTTGAGGGGAGGGTTAATATCAGAGTTAAGTGTTCTATGTATGTAATAGGTGCAGTAATAAGTATGGATGTTTTGTATGGTGAGTAGGTTTAGTGTATTGAATATTGGTGGAGTGTGCTGCCTGTAGTGAGAATTTGTTATCATTCTAACTGCAGCCTTTTGCTGAGTAATTAGTGGTCTGAGATGGTTAATTGTTGTTGAGCCCCATGCACAAATTCCATAGGTGAGATAGGGGTAAATAAGAGAGTGATATAGGGCCAGGAGGGCTGACTGTGGAACATAGTACCGTATCTTCGATAGTATGCCTACAGTCTTGGAAATTTTCTTAGAAATTTGTTGTATATGTGTATGAAATTTGAGTCTATTATCAAGGTGAATTCCTAAGAATTTTCCCTCTGTTAGTTTTGTGATAGGTGATCCGTTTATCATTATGTTAAGAGGGACATCTGTAGCTCTGTTACCAAACTGAATGAAGTAGGTTTTGTCAATGTTTAGTGTAAGTTTGTTAGTCCTCATCCAGGTAGATATTTTCTGTAATTCGGTATTTAAAGTATTGGCTAGCGTGACTGGGCTCGGGTGAGAGAAGACGTATGCAGTGTCATCTGCAAATAGTGTGGGTTTGAGTAATTGCGAAGCATTTGGAAGGTCATTTATGTATAGGAGAAAGAGAAGAGGGCCAAGGACACTTCCCTGTGGGACACCAACTGTAATTGGTTGCGCAGAAGAGTTTGCCCCATTTGCGTACACATATTGGCTTCTGTTGCTGAGGTATGACTTGAGGTAGTTGAGGGAGTGCCCTCTTATACCATAGTGTGACAATTTTATGTGGAGCAAGTCATGGTCAACTGTATCAAAAGCTTTACGTAAGTCAATGAAGATCCCCAGTGGGACTTCTTTTTTCTCTATTGCAGTGTATATATGTTCTAGCATGTGTATAATAGCATCATTAGTATTTTTATTAGGCCTGAATCCAAATTGGCAGGGGTTGAGTATGTTTTGGGAGATAAGGTAGGAGTAGATTCGTTTATGAATTAATTTTTCAAAGATTTTTGAGAGAGGGTGTAAGTTGGATATTGGCCTATAGTTATTCAACTCTGTTTGGTCTCCTCCAAACATGTCCTCTCGCATGCTATCTCATTACTTTTTAACAAGTCATTAGAAACTAGCACCTTCCCGAAACTACTCAAGACGGCAAGGGTTACACCAATACATAAAGGTGGTGACCCTACAGATTTAAACAACTATAGGCCAATATCAAACTTACCATTGCTATCCAAAATCTTTGAGAAACTCGTGCACAGGAGACTATATTCATTTATAACGGCACAAAACATACTCAACCCCTGCCAATTTGGATTCAGGAAAAATAAAAGCACTAACGATGCAATCATAAAAATGCTAGATCTGCTTTACAGAGCAGGAATATCCACTAGGAATTTTTATTGACCTAAGAAAAGCATTTGACACAGTAGACCACGGCATCCTACCCCACAAACTTGACCATTATGACTTAAGAAATCGTAATGACACGATTGCAAATAAACCATACCCCCGGCCGGGATTGAACCCGCGGTCATAGAGTCTCAAAACTCCAGCCCGACGGGCTGGAGTTTTGAGACTCTATGACCGCGGGTTCAATCCCGGCCTGGTTGACCATTATGGTATAAGAGGCCATGCGCTTGCATATTTCAAATCTTACCTTACTAATAGGTATCAGTATGTCACCATTAAAGACACAGCATCAACAACACAGCCACTTGATACTGGAGTTCCGCAGGGAAGTGTCCTTGGTCCCCTGCTCTTCCTCATATACATCAATGATCTTCCAAACGTATCTCAACACCTGAACCCCATTCTCTTTGCTGACGACACGACTTACGTCATCTCTCACCCTAATCTTGCCACCCTCAACACCATTGTTAATGAGGAGCTGATCAAAATATCGACTTGGATGACAGCCAATAAACTTACACTTAACACTGACAAAACCTACTACATTATGTTTGGTAGCAGAGCAGGAGATGCACAAATTAATGAGGGCAAATTCCTAGGCCTATACCTCGACAACAACCTGAACTTCAGCACCCATAACCAACACATAACCAAAAAAGTATCCAAAACGGTTGGGATCCTCTCCAAGATACGATACTACGTGCCGCAAACTGCCCTTCTCACACTATACCATTCACTTATATATCCATACCTCACCTATGCTATCTGTGCTTGGGGTTCAACTGCAGCAACACACCTAAAGCCAATAATAACCCAACAAAAAGCCGCAGTAAGAATAATCACTAAATCCCATCCCTGGCAACATCCCCCCCCCCCACTCTTCATAGATCTAAACTTACTCCCTGTTCAGTACATCCACACTTACTACTGTGCAATCTACATCTACAGGACCTTAAATTCCAATATTAACCTTGACCTAAAACGCTTTCTTGATAGTTGTGACAGAACCCACAGGCACAACACCAGACACAAACATCTCTATGACATTCCCCGTGTCCGACTAAACCTTTACAAAAATTCAATGTATGTCAAAGGCCCTAAAATCTGGAACACCCTACCTGAAAATTCTAAAACTGCAGACACGTTCATCACCTTCAAAACTACCATCAGAAAACATCTTATCTCCCTGATACACCCTGTCAACTAATTACACGAATACCACCTGGTGGTTCACACTTACACTCACTCACCCATTTGACCATAAACAGAAATATCAATCTCAATTTCAAAGTAATGAATCTTAACTAGTCATAAGTTGGCCTGTGATACTCCAAAACTGAAACTATGTATAGTGCCAAAACAAAAGCATTCACATTGCTAAACTCACAAACTAGTATTTAGTCATTTAGCCATAATACCAACTTAACTCATAATTTTGTAATATTTTAAACTTAAGATTTAATTTAAGTCTGCCCGAAATGCCTAGCCATGCTAGGTGTTCTAGTGGTACACTCTGTAATTATTATTTTACTCATGTAAACCACACAATAACCAAATTCTGTAAACTCAGCATTGTAATCCTTATAGAGAATAAACTTTGAATTTGAATTTGAATGAATTCGACGGCCTATTTTGGTGTCATCGGCAAACTTACTTATGTCGCTCTTCATGCCCTCATCAGTATCGTTTATGTAGATAGTGAACAGCAGGGGGCCCAACACTGACCCCTGTGGAACACCGCTCGTGACGCTTCCCCACTCTTTCTCCCCATTTATGCAAACTCTCTGCTGCCTATTTGTCAACCATGCCTCTATCCAGGAAAAAATTTCTCCTCCTATTCCATGTGCCTTAATTTTCCTCAACAGTCTCTGATGTGGGACCCTGTCAAAAGCCTTACTGAAGTCCATATACACAATATCATATTCATTATCATGATCTACCTCCTCAAATACCTTAGTGAAAAAAGTTAATAACTTCGTAAGGCAGGAACGCCCCTTTGTAAAACCATGCTGAGATTCGTTGATTAATCTAGGCTTTTCAAGGTGGCTACGAACTGCCTCGGCAATTACTGATTCCATAAATTTTCCCACTAGAGGTTAGGCTTATTGGTCTATAGTTCGAAGCCAAGGACCTGTCACCTGCCTTGTAAATAGGTATCACATTTGCCATTTTCCACTTATCTGGCACCATGCCAGTCTGTAGTGATATGTTGAAAAGATTAGCCAGAGGTTTGCTAAGTTCCTCTTTACATTCCTTTAGAACCCTTGCATACAGTTCATCAGGGCCTGGGGATTTGTAACTAGTGTTTGTAACTAGTCACAGCCTATAATTAACGTTTGACCTGTTTCCAGTTTTCTACGCGGTCAGACCCGGAGTCAGGCCTGTGGTCTGGCCTGGGGTCAGGCCTGTGGTCTGACCTAGAGTCAGGGCTGTGGTCTGGCCTGGAGTCAGGGCTGTGGTCAGACCTGGGAATCTGCTTTCTTCTTAATTGCCTGATCGACCAAACAGTTGTTGCTGGTGCGTCCTCCACCCCCCGGCCCATCACAATCTTGTTGATCTGGCTGCTACATTACCTGCCCTGAAGCCTTACAGAGTGACCTGGGCACGGGAAGGGGGAGGAGGAGGATAGAGGATGAGAAGAGGGGATGCAGGAGGGGTCAGAAAATGGCCCCTCCCCTCTCCTCCCTCCATCCACTAGGCAATCTCTCTCACACAAGATGTCTCTTTCTCTCTCAAAGGATAACTTCAGAGTGGCGGCTCCCAGCAAGGACCCAGTTCTCCCACAGTAGTAATTTATTAAGTCATGATTTTGTATAGAGCTTCATTAATTCATATCTCGCTCTGCGTAAAGCTCCATCAAATCATGTCTCTGTATAGAGAGTTGAGAAAGACTTAAGCTATTAAGCTATGGACAGACTTAAAATGTGTTCCACAGTCAGGGGCGCGTTACATGCTACACAGAGGGGGAAACAGGAGCACCTCTGAAGAGGTGGCTATGTCTAACATGTCGACAGATGTCTCAGTTGACAGATTCGTCTCAAAACCACGGTTCCTGTTGAAGAACCTGTATAAGTTGCTGCCAGTCTGCAGAGCCCAGCAGTCCTGCCACATCCCAAGGACAGGATCTGTGGATATGGCTCAAAAAGTCACTGCAACAAAATAATCTACTATTAGGCTCGCTATAGCAGCCTTTGCCTCGGAATCTGCCCCTTCATTTCCTGGGACACAACATGGCCCAGATACCAATACAACTCCACATCCGTGTACCATGTATGGAGATAAGAATATAAGAAAGGAGCACTGCAGATGGGCTACTGGTGCATGCTAGAGAGGTCCAAGTCACCTACTGGCCTAGGCCAGCCACGTCCAAGTCACATCCACTTAAGAAGGAGGGAGCAATGAATCCGACCCACTGGCCAAAGCCAATCAGATCCAACTAACACCCATGAGCTAACCACTCCTGGATGTTTTGGACCATAGGGTGTACAGAAGCATATGGGCCAGTACAGGGCATATTGGGTCTCATAAATACAGTGAACCGAGAACCATTTGAGCCAGTGGTTACACCGTTACAACATCAACGAGGATTGTGTGGGTTTCCACAGTGAACACCGAGGACTCTCGTGGCAGCTGCGCACTAACTTCACTCTTTGAACCATCAGAAAAGACCTTTTTATCCTTGGAGAATGAACAAAATCATGCTCCAAGATATTAGCCAAGATCATCACACGAGCTTGGCACTTAAGGGTGTCCATCCTCTGCTTACAAAGCAGAACTTCAGGCATCGTTCAAGGAGGGCAGGAAGAGAAGCCAACCTTTCTGACTGCAGACACAGAGGTCACAATCCAGGAGAGGGACCAGCATCCAAAGGTAATATGACACAAGAAGCCTTGCACTATGAGCAAAGAGCTTCCTCACTCTCCTCCCTTGCAAGACAACGTAAGCCATTCAGCCAAACAGGAAGCAGGGAGCGCAAGTCGAGCTCCTCACGGTGAAGATCCCAGGTAAAGCTCACCATAGTAAACATAAAGGTTCCTGGCAGGAAAAGTAGGAAAGCATTGTGCAAAGGCAAGTCCATAGGTGCAGCAGAGAAGAGCTGGCCTAGAAGTAGATCTGACACTGTTTTAGTTGTGCTGTCTACGCGGCTAGTTTACTGTACACCTGCAGCTCATCCTGTAAGTGGTAGAGAGAGAGAGAGAGAGAGAGAGAGAGAGAGAGAGAGAGAGAGAGAGAGAGAGAGAGAGAGAGAGAGAGAGAGAGAGAGAAAGAGAGAGAGAGAGAGAGAGAGAGAGAGAGAGAGAGAGAGAGAGAGAGAGAGAGAGAGAGAGAGAGAGAGAGAGAGAGAGAGAGAGAGAGAGAGAGAGAGAGAGAGAGAGAGAGAAAGTGAGAGAGAGAAAGAAAGAGAGATAGAGAAAGAAAGAAAGAGATAAAGAGACAAAGAGAGAGAGAGAGAGAGAGAGAGATAGAGAGAGAGAGAGAGAGAGAGAGAGAGAGAGAGAGAGAGAGAGAGAGAGAGAGAAATGAAGAGAGGAAGAGAGAGAGAGAAAGAGAGTTAGAGAGAGAGAGAGAGGGAGAGAGAGAGAGAGAGAGAGAGAGAGAGAGAGAGAGAGAGAGAGAGAGAGAGAGAGAGAGAGAGAAATAGGATTACAGAGGTCACATTGGGTCTTTGTTAAGGACTACTGAGCACTGTTGCATCACTGGAAAAAATATTAGTCATTCCATGTTTTACAGTTACTTCATATAATACAGTAAGAAATACCATATAAAAAAACGTTATCTTATTACCGCTAGGAAAAAAAAACCCACTGGTCATAACTGACCTGCAGGCTCACCCCCCACTGGTCATAACTGACCTGCAGGCTCACCCCCCACTGGTCATAACTGACCTGCAGGCTCACCCCCCACTGTTCATAACTGACCTGCAGGCTCACCCCCCACTGGTCATAACTGACCTGCAGGCTCACCCCCACTGGTCATAACTGACCTGCAGGCTCACCCCCCACTGGTCATAACTGACCTGCAGGCTCATCCCCCACTGTTCATAACTGCTCACACTGGTCATAACTGACCTGCAGGCTCTCCCCACCATGGTCATAACTGACCTGCAGGCTCAACCCCCACTGGTCATAACTGACCTGCAGGCTCACCCCCCACTGGTCATAACTGACCTGCAGGCTCATCCCCCACTGGTCATAACTGACCTGCAGGCTCACCCCCCCACTGGTCATAACTGACCTGCAGGCTCATCCCCCACTGTTCATAACTGACCTGCAGGCTCACCCCCCACTGGTCATAACTGACCTGCAGGCTCACCCCCACTGGTCATAACTTACCTGCAGGCTAACCCCCACTGGTCATAACTGACCTGCAGGCTCACCCCCCACTGGTCATAACTGACCTGCAGGCTCACCCCCCACTGGTCATAACTGACCTGCAGGCTCATCCCCCACTGGTCATAACTGACCTGCAGGCTCACCCCCCACTGGTCATAACTGACCTGCAGGCTCACCCCCCACTGGTCATAACTGACCTGCAGGCTCACCCCCCACTGGTCATAACTGACCTGCAGGCTCACCCCCCACTGGTCATAACTGACCTGCAGGCTCTATAAACACCATTCATTCATCTTGTCGATGCAAAATGCAGATACCACCAGAATATTTCAGATATCATATTAACAATGAAATATTTTGCTATATCCAGGCACTTCTTACAGGACATGGCAGAGCACCTCGTTGTTGGTGATAACATATCTGAAATCTTGAGGCTGTATCCACATTTCGTGTCGACTAGATGAATGAACTTTTTCTTGGTAGAGATATTGGAAGCCAGTTGTGACCAGTGTTTATTCAGATGTAACAGCCATACTTCAGCGAGGGACGGTACAAGCCAGCATACAGGTGGACTGATCAGCACCTCTTCCTAGGTACCGTGGTAACCAAGGTGGAGCACCTGAAAATACCAGGTAACCAGGGTAACCAATGTGGAGCACCTGGCAACACCAGGGGAACCTAAATGGAGCACCTGATAACACCAGATGACTATGGCAGCCTAGAAAGGGCACCTGACAACACCAGACGATGATACAAGAGTGACCAGGGTAACCTAGATGGAGTACCTGATAACACTAGGTGATCAGGGTAAGCTAGGTGGAGTACCTGATAACACTAAGTGGCCAGGGTAACCTAGGTGGAACACCTAACAACACTAGATGACCACCTGTCCAGACTCTGGCTTCTCGCCAGACAGACACAATTATTCAGTATACTAGTATTGAGCACTAGGAGGCAGAACTAGGTGCGGAGCTCATCACTAGGTGACCTCACGGCAGGGAGCCTCACTTTCCCTTCCCAGGTGACTAACACCTCAGATATTTCCACCTCTCCATCCGTAGTAAGGAAGGTCGCTCAGGTACTATCTCAGGTGTTTGTTTCCTTGCTATCGGTATAAAATACCGACACGATAAAAAATAAATCTAAATGCAGTACAGTGTGATCCTTTATTGACTACGTTTCGCCCATACAGTGGACTTTATCAAGTCACAAAAATCTGTTTGTGACGTAGTGACGTTTGTAACATAGTCAATAAAGGATCGCATTATATTGCATGTGTTTATTTTCCCACACTCACCTATGTTTCTCACACCCACTACATCTCCCTATTTTGCACTTGTTTAATATAGACAAATGTAAAGTTCTAAGCGTCGGAAAGAAAAACAACCATGACACTTATATGATATGTAGATTTGCATATCACTGATTGCAAAAAAGATTTAGGAATTCTGGTTAGCAGAAATTTAAAACCAAGATAACAGTGAGTAAATGTTCGCAATAAAGCGAACAGAATTCTTGGCTGGGTTCAGGGCAGGTAGCTCCTGCCTCTCGCAACTACTGCATCACTGTGAATTGGTCTTGGATGCACTGGAAGAAAAACAGAATGCAGATGTAATTTACACAGAATTTGCAAAAACCTTTGACAAGTGTGATCATGGCGTAATAGCGCACAAAATACGTGCTAAAGGGATAACTGACAAAGTGGGGAGATGGATCTTCAACTTCCTAACCAATCGAACACAAATAGTAGTGGTAAATAGAGTTAAATCGGAAAATGCCGTAGTACTCGCCCCCATCCTGTTTCTCATCCTCACATTAGACATAGACAGAAATGTAATCCACAACGCCGCGTCATCCTTTGCAGACGATACTAGGATCTGCATGAGGCTGTCATCTATTGAGGACGCGGTTAACCTCCACGAAGATATAAACCAAGTTTTCCAGTGGGCAACGGAAAACAATATGATGTTCAATGAAGACAAATTCCAACTACTCCGTTATGGAAAACTGGAGGAAATAATAATTAAAACTGAGTATACTACAAACTCTGATCATACAACAGCGAAAAAATAATGTGAGGGACCTGGGAGTGGTAATGTCTGAGGATCTCACTTTCAAGAACCACAACAGTGCCACGATCTCTTGTTTTGAACGAGAACGTTCAAAACAAGAGATGCCAAGCCAATGATGATCCTTTTCAAACCACTTGTTCTCTCTAGGCTGGAATATTTCTGTACATTAACATCTCTGTTCAAACCAGATGAAATTGCAGATCTAGAGAGTGTACAGAGAACCTTAACTGCACATATCAATTCCATCAAACATCTCAACAACTGGGAACGCTTGGAAGCACTTGACTTCCACTCACTGGAATGCAGGAGAGATATATCATAATCTACACTTGGAAAATCCTAGAAGGAATGGTCCCGAATCTGCACACAGAAATCACTGCCAACGAAAGTAAAAGACTGGGCAAGCGATGCAAAATACCCCCAATGAAAATTAGGGGAGCCATTGGTACACTAAGAGAAAGCACACTAAGTGTCCAGGGCCCAAGACTGTTCAACAGCCTCACACCATGCACATGGGGAATTACCAATAGGCCCCTGGCTGCCTTCAAGAGGGAGCTGGACAGATACTTTAAGTCGGTGCCGGATCAATCATGCTGTGGTTCGTACGTTGGACTAAGTGCGGCCAGCAGTAACACCCTGGTTGATCAGGCCCTGATCCACCGGGAGGCATGGTCGTGGACCTGGCAGCGGAGGCGTTGATCCCCGGAATAACCTCCAGGTAGATATCAAGAAATATAAATAACAGGAATCCTCAGGTTATTCTTCAAACTCTATATATCGTTGGTTAGGCTTCACTTAGATTATGCTGGAAGGTTCATATTGGAGTAATTGAAATTTCTTATCATTGAACTTCGTATTGTTTTCTGTGGCCCATTTAAAAATTTGGTTGATGTCCGCCTGGAGCCTTGCATTGTCTTCAATGGGGTCAGTGTCATGCAAATTCGGGTGTCATCTGCAAAGGAAGACACGGTGCTGTGGCTTACATCCCTGTCTATGTCAGATATGAGGATGAGGAACAGGATGGGAGCGAGTACTGTGCCTTGCGGAACAGAGTTTTTCACAGCCGCCTCAGATTTTACTCACTTTACTACTACTCTTTGTGTTCTATTTGTTAGGAAATTATAGATCCATCTACCAACTTTTCCTGTTATTCCTTCATCTCGTATTTTGTGTGCTGTTACAACATTGTCACACTTGTTAAAGGCTTTTGCAAAGTCTGTGTATATTACATCTGCGTTTTGTTTGTCTTCTAGAGCATCCAGGACCTTGTCATAGTGGTCCAGTAGTTGGGACAGACAGGAGCGACCTGTTCTAAACCCATGTTGCCCTGTTTTGTGCAACTGATGCGTATCTGGATGGGTGGCGATTTTGCTTCTTAGAACCCTCTCAAAGATTTTTATGATATGGGTTGTTAGCGCTATCGGTCTGTAGTTCTTTGCTATTGCTTTACTGCCCCCTTTGTGGAGTGGGACTATGTCTGTTGTTTTTAGCAGCTTTGGGACGGCCCTTGTGTCCATGCTCCCTCTCCATAGGATGTTAAAATTATTATTATTATTATAAAAAAGAAGCGCTAAGCCACAAGGGCTATACAGCTAGGAGGTTAAAAGCACATGATAGGGTTTCTTTGTAGTTTTTGTTGAACACAGAGTTCCAAATTCTGTCTCGCTCATTTAGGTGTTTGACTCTCAGTCAAGACTTGAATAGCTCATTCCTTACTGTCATCTGTGTAGGTCCCATCTCGTCTAAGTAGGGGTCCATTACTAGATATTGTTCTCGACTTAGATTTGGCATAAGAAAAAAACTGTTTTGGTTTTCTTTCAATATTATTAATGAATTTTAGTTCTTCCACACGTTTCTTGACTCCTGTAAGATTCCTTTAGCTTAAGTTCGATGTTTGCTATTTCTCTGAACAGTGTCTCCCATCGTATTACAGAATGATATATTGGCCTCTTTTAGCCGCTCTGTTATTCATCACATTCGCCTGTATGAGGAGCGCCTTTCTCTTTCTAGTTTACATTTTCTCTTCTTTTTCCTTAAAGGAATATACCTTGATCATACCTCGAGTGCCACAGAGTTAGTTTGTTCTAGACAGGTTTGGATCCGTGTTGCTTAGGATATCTTCCCAGTTTATATCATTTAGGACCTGGTTTACTTGGTCCCACCTTATGTTTTTGTTGTTGAAGTTGAATTTGGTGAAGGTTCCCTCGTGACTGATCACATTGTGTAGCACAGTATAGTGGAACAATGCGAGTGTTCTAACACTCAATATCATACAGTACACTGTAGCAGCACACTGCGAGTGTTCTAACACTGGCACTATCATACAGTACAGTATAGCAGCACACTGCAGGAGATCTAACACTGGCACTATCATACAGTACAGTATAGCAGCACACTGCAGGAGTTCTAACACTGGCACTATCATACAGTACAGTATAGCAGCACACTGCAGGAGTTCTAACACTGGCACTATCATACAGTACAGTATAGCAGCACACTGCAGGAGTTCTAACACTGGCACTATCATACAGTACAGTATAGCAGCACACTGAAGGAGTTCTAACACTGGCACTATCATACAGTACAGTATAGCAGCACACTGCAGGAGTTCTAACACTGGCACTATCATACAGTACAGTATAGCAGCACACTGCAGGAGTTCTAACACTGGCACTATCATACAATACAGTATAGCAGCACACTGCAGGAGTTCTAACACTGGCACTATCATACAGTACAGTATAGCAGCACACTGCAGGAGTTCTAACACTGGCACTATCATACAGTACAGTATAGCAGCACACTGCAGGAGTTCTAACACTGGCACTGTCATACAGTACAGTATAGCAGCACACTGCAGGAGTTCTAACACTGGCACTATCATACAGTACAGTATAGCAGCACACTGCAGGAGTTCTAACACTGGCACTATCATACAATACAGTATAGCAGCACACTGCAGGAGTTCTAAAACTGGCACTATCATACAGTACAGTATAGCAGCACACTGCAGGAGTTCTAACACTGGCACTATCATACAGTACAGTATAGCAGCACACTGAAGGAGTTCTAACACTGGCACTATCATACAGTACAGTATAGCAGCACACTGCAGGAGATCTAACACTGGCACTATCATACAGTACAGTGTAGCAGCACACTGTGAGTGTTCTAACTCTCACTATCATACAATACAGTGTAGCAGCATACTGCGAGTGTTCTAACACTCACTATCATACAATACAGTGTAGCAGCATACTGCGAGTGTTCTAACACTCACTATCATACAATACAGTGTAGCAGCACACTGTGAGTGTTCTAACACTGTCACTATCATACAGTACAGTGTAGCAGCATACTATAGGTGTTCTAAAACTGTCACTA
This sequence comes from Cherax quadricarinatus, assembly GCF_038502225.1. Classification (NCBI taxonomy): domain Eukaryota; kingdom Metazoa; phylum Arthropoda; class Malacostraca; order Decapoda; family Parastacidae; genus Cherax; species Cherax quadricarinatus. The sequence goes on along the minus strand of NC_091294.1, from coordinate 440,282 downwards.
TCACATAGTGTAGCAGCACACTGCGAGTGTTCTAACACTCACTATCATACAATACAGTGTAGCAGCACACTGCGAGTGTTCTAACACTCACTATCATACAATACAGTGTAGCAGCACACTGCGAGTGTTCTAACACTCACTATCATACAATACAGCGTAGCAGCATACTGCGAGTGTTCTAACTCTCACTATCATACAATACAGTGTAGCAGCACACTGCGAGTGTTCTAACACTGTCACTATCACACAGTAGTGTAGCAGCACACTGCGAGTGTTCTAACATTGTCACTATCACACAGTAGTGTAGCAGCACACTGCGAGTGTTCTAACATTGTCACTATCACACAGCAGTGTAGCAGCACACTGCGAGTGTTCTAACACTCACTATCACACAATACAGTGTAGCAGCACACTGCGAGTGTTCTAACACTGTTACTATCACATAGTAGTGTAGCAGCACACTGCGAGTGTTCTAACACTGTCACTATCACATAGTAGTGTAGCAGCACACTGCGAGCGTTCTAACACTCACTATCATACAGTACAGTGTAGCATGCGAGTGTTCTAACACTCACTATCATACAGTACAATGTAGCAGCACACTGCGAGTGTTCTAACACTGTTACTATCACATAGTAGTGTAGCAGCACACTGCGAGTGTTCTAACACTGTTACTATCACATAGTAGTGTAGCAGCACACTGCGAGTGTTCTAACACTGTCACTATCACATAGTAGTGTAGCAGCACACTGCGAGTGTTCTAACACTGTCACTATCACATAGTAGTGTAGCAGCACACTGCGAGTGTTGTAACACTGTCACTATCACATAGTAGTGTAGCAGCACACTGCGAGTGTTCTAACACTCACTATCATACAGTACAATGTAGCAGCACACTGCGAGTGTTCTAACACTCACTGTCATACAGTACAGTGTAGCATGCGAGTGTTCTAACACTCACTATCATACAGTACAGTGTAGCAGCACACTGTGAGTGTTCTAACACTCACTATCATACAGTACAGTGTAGCAGCACACTGCGAGTGTTCTAACACTCACTATCATACAGTACAGTGTAGCATGCGAGTGTTCTAACACTCACTATCATACAGTACAATGTAGCAGCACACTGCGAGTGTTCTAACACTGTTACTATCACATAGTAGTGTAGCAGCACACTGCGAGTGTTCTAACACTGTTACTATCACATAGTAGTGTAGCAGCACACTGCGAGTGTTCTAACACTGTCACTATCACATAGTAGTGTAGCAGCACACTGCGAGTGTTCTAACACTGTCACTATCACATAGTAGTGTAGCAGCACACTGCGAGTGTTGTAACACTGTCACTATCACATAGTAGTGTAGCAGCACACTGCGAGTGTTCTAACACTCACTATCATACAGTACAGTGTAGCAGCACACTGCGAGTGTTCTAACACTCACTGTCATACAGTACAGTGTAGCATGCGAGTGTTCTAACACTCACTATCATACAGTACAGTGTAGCAGCACACTGTGAGTGTTCTAACACTCACTATCATACAGTACAGTGTAGCAGCACACTGCGAGTGTTCTAACACTCACTGTCATACAGTACAGTGCAGCATGCGAGTGTTCTAACACTCACTATCATACAGTACAGTGTAGCAGCACACTGCGAGTGTTCTAACACTCACTATCATACAGTACAGTGTAGCAGCACACTGCGAGTGTTCTAACACTCACTATCATACAGTACAGTGTAGCAGCACACTGCGAGTGTTCTAACACTCACTATCATACAGTACAGTGTAGCAGCACACTGTGAGTGTTCTAACACTCACTATCATACAGTACAGTGTAGCAGCACACTGCGAGTGTTCTAACACTGTCACTATCACAGTTACCAGTTAACACATGTTCCCACATTGTTCTTTACTTCCATATTTACTTATATACTCGTCCACCTGCACTAGTAATATGTAAGGCGTGCCCACGTAGGTAGCAGCCACCATCGCCCACGTAGGCCCATGCCTCCCTCATCCAAGTAGCATTGTCAATGCACCTCTCACCCACTTAATGCTCGCAGCACGGAAACTGTAAGTGACTTACATAAGAACACAAGTATCACCTTACACCTGCAGCATGTTACCACTGTCACCCTGGTAGTGTTACCACCGTCACCCTGGTAGTGTTACCACCGTCACCCTGGTAGTGTTAACACCGTCACCCAGGTAGTGTTACCACCGTCACCCAGGTAGTGTTACCACCGTCACCCTGGTAGTGTTACCACCGTCACCCTGGTAGTGTTACCACCGTCACCCAGGTAGTGTTACCACCGTCACCCTGGTAGTGTTACCACCGTCACCCTGGTAGTGTTAACACCGTCACCCAGGTAGTGTTACCACCGTCACCCAGGTAGTGTTACCACCGTCACCCAGGTAGTGTTACCACCGTCACCCTGGTAGTGTTACCACCGTCACCCAGGTAGTGTTACCACCGTCACCCTGGTAGTGTTAACACCGTCACCCAGGTAGTGTTACCACCGTCACCAAGGTAGTGTTACCACCGTCACCCAGGTAGTGTTACCACCGTCACCCTGGTAGTGTTACCACCGTCACCCAGGTAGTGTTACCACCGTCACCCTGGTAGTGTTACCACCGTCACCCTGGTAGTGTTAACACCGTCACCCAGGTAGTGTTACCACCGTCACCCAGGTAGTGTTACCACCGTCACCCAGGTAGTGTTACCACCGTCACCCTGGTAGTGTTACCACCGTCACCCAGGTAGTGTTAACACCGTCACCAAGGTAGTGTTAACACCGTCACCCAGGTAGCGTTACCACCGTCACCCAGGTAGTGTTACCACCGTCACGCAGGTAGTGTTACCACCGTCACCCTGGTAGTGTTACCACCGTCACCCAGGTAGTGTTACCACAGTCACCCTGGTAGTGTTACCACCGTCACCCTGGTAGTGTTACCACCGTCACCCAGGTAGTGTTACCACCGTCACCCTGGTAGTGTTAACACCGTCACCCAGGTAGCGTTACCACCGTCACCCAGGTAGTGTTACCACCGTCACCCAGGTAGTGTTACCACCGTCACCCTGGTAGTGTTACCTCCGTCACCCAGGTAATGTTACCACCGTTACCCTTGTGGTGTTACCACCGTCACCCAGGTAGTTACCACCGTCACCCTGGTAGTGTTACTACCGTCACGCTGGTAGTGTTACTACCGTCACCCTGGTAGTGTTGTCACCGTCACCCTTGTGGTGTTACCACCGTCACTCAGGTAGTGTTACCACCGTCACCCAGGTAGTGCTACCACCGTCACGCTGGTAGTGTTACCACCGTCACGTTGGTAGTGTTACCACCGTCACGCTGGTAGTGTTACCACCGTCACTGGTAGTGTTACCACCTTCACGTTGGTAGTGTTACCACCTTCACGTTGATAGTGTTACCACCGTCACGCTGGTAGTGTTACCACCGCCACGCTGGTAGTGTTACCACCGTCACTGGTAGTGCTACCACCTTCACGTTGGTAGTGTTACCAACTTCACGTTGACAGTGTTACCACCTTCACGTTGGTGGTGTTACGACCGTCACGCTGGTAGTGTTATCACCGTCACTGGTAGTGTTACCACCTTCACGTTGGTAGTGTTACCACCGTCACGCTGGCAGTGTTACCACCGGCACGCTGGCAGTGTTACCACAGTCACGCTGGCAGTGTTACCACCGTCAAGCTGGCAGTGTTACCACCGTCACGCTGGTAGTGTTATCACCGTCACGCTGGCAGTGTTACCACCGTCACACGTCTCGTCCATGAGAGTGGTATTAGGTTAGAAGTCTTAAATGGCAGTCACAGTTATTTTAAGCCTTACCACATCGTATTTTAAAGGCGAAAACTCTTTAAAACAAGAGGCAGGGTCGTTCTCACCCTTAGGGAGTCTCACCACAAAGGCTAAATCACAGGCGAATCTGTACAGCCTTGACGTATGAGTAAGCGTGCAGAGAGTGTTCAACATTGCCACATCTTGCAACACTCCCCCCTCATCCCCTTCTGCTACACCCCCTCCTGCAACAGCCTCTCCCTCCTGCAACACCCAGAGCCCCTTCTGCAACACCCCTACCTCTTCTGCAATACCCACCGCGTCTTCTGCATCCTTACCCCCTCCTGCAACACTCCGCACCCCTGGAACAATCACGGCCCCTCCTGCAACACTCCGCCAACCTTGGAACACTCCACGCCCCTACTGCAACACTCCGCCACCCCGGGAACACTCCCCGCCCCTGCTGCAACACTCCGCCACCCCTGGAACACTCCCCGCCCCTCCTGCAACACTCCGCCACCCCTGGAACACTCCCCGCCCCTCCTGCAACACTCCGCCACCCCTGGAACACAACCCGCCCCTCCTGGAACACTCCGCCACCCCTGGAACACTCCCCGCCCCTCCTGGAACACTCCGCCACCCCTGGTACACACCCCGCCCCTCTTGCAACACTCCGACACCCCCTGGAACACTCCCCGCCCCTCCTGCAACACTCCGCCACCCCTGGAACACTCCCCACCCCTCGTGCAACACTCCGCTACCCCCTGGAACACTCACCGCCCCTCTTGCAACACTCCGCCACCCCTGGAACACTCCCCACCCCTCTTGCAACACTCCGCCACCCCGGGAACACTCCCCGCCCCTCCTGCAACACTCCGCCACCCCTGGAACACTCACCGCCCCTCTTGCAACACTCCGCCACCCATGGAACACTCCCCGACCCTCCTGCAACACTCCGCCACCCCTGGAACACTCCCCGCCCCTCATGCAACACTCCGCCACCCCTGGAACACTCCCCGCCCCTCCTGCAACACTCCGCCACCCCTGGAACACTCCCCGCCCCTCTTGCAACACTCCGCCACCCCCTGGAACACTCCCCGCCCCTCCTGCAACACTCCGCCACCCCTGGAACACTAACCGCCCCTCCTGCAACACTCCGCCACCCCTGGAACACTCCCCGCCCCTCCTGCAACACTCCGCCACCCCTGGAACACTACCCGCCCCTCTTGCAACACTCCGCCACCCCCTGGAACACTCCCCGCCCCTCCTGCAACACTCCGCCACCCCTGGAACACTCACCGCCCCTCCTGCAACACTCCGCCACCCCTGGAATACTCACCGCCCCTCCTGCATCACTTCCCACTCCTCCCTCAACATACCCCCCCACCGTCCTCCTGGAAAGGCCACACCATCCACCTGAGTCAGTCAGTCAGTGTCTACGTCATCTCACCTGCTTAACTAATTACTCTGTTTAACTGAGATGATAGGAAGTGTACAGGTGACGGTGTACACATGTGTATATGTGCTGGTGTACACAAGTGTAGAAGGCATGTGCTGGTGTACACAAGTGTACAAGACATGTGTTGGTGTTACACAAGTGTATAAGATTTGTGCTGGTGTACACAAGTGTACAAGACATATGCTGGTGTACACAAGTGTACAAGACATGTGCTGGTGTACACAAGTGTACAAGACATGTGCTGGTGTACACAAGTGTACAAGACATGTGCTGGTGTACACAAGTGTACAAGACATGTGCTGGTGTACACAAGTGTACAAGACACGTGTTGGTGTACACTAGTGTACAAGACATGTGCTGGTGTACACAAGTGTACAAGACATGTGCTGGTGTACACTAGTGTACAAGACATGTGTTCGTATACACAAGTGTACAAGACATGTGCTGGTGTACACAAGTGTACAAGACATGTGCTGGTATACACAAGTGTACAAGACATGTGCTGGTGTACACAAGTGTACAAGACATGTGCTGGTGTACACAAGTGTACAAGACATGTGCTGGTGTACACCAGTGTACAAGACATGTGCTGGTGTACACAAGTGTACAAGACATGTGATGGTGTACACAAGTGTACAAGACATGTGCTGGTGTACACAAGTGTACAAGACATGTGCTGGTGTACACAAGTATACAAGACATGTGCTGGTATACACAAGTGTACAAGACATGTGCTGGTGTACACAAATGTACAAGACATGTGCTGGTGTACACAAGTGTACAAGACATGTGCTGGTGTACACAAGTGTACAAGACATGTGCTGGTGTACACAAGTGTACAAGACATGTGCTGGTATACACAAGTGTACAAGACATGTGCTGGTGTACACAAGTGTACAAGACATGTGCTGGTGTACACAAGTGTACAAGACATGTGCTGGTATACACAAGTATACATGTGCTGGTGTACACAAGTGTACAATACATGTGCTGGTGTACACAAGTGTACAAGACATGTGCTGGTGTACACAAGTGTACAAGACATGTGCTGGTGTACACAAGTGTACAAGACATGTGCTGGTGTACACAAGTGTACAAGACATGTGCTGGTGTACACAAGTGTACAAGACATGTGCTGGTGTACACAAGTGTACAAGACATGTGCTGGTGTACACAAGTGTACAAGACATGTGCTGGTGTACACAAGTGTACAAGACATGTGCTGGTGTACACAAGTGTACAAGACATGTGCTGGTGTACACAAGTGTACAAGACATGTGCTGGTGTACACAAGTGTACAAGACATGTGCTGGTGTACACAAGTGTACAAGACATGTGCTGGTGTACACAAGTGTACAAGACATGTGCTGGTGTACACAAGTGTACAAGACATGTGCTGGTGTACACAAGTGTACAAGACATGTGCTGGTGTACACAAGTGTACAAGACATGTGCTGGTATACACAAGTGTACAAGACATGTGCTGGTGTACACAAGTGTACAAGACATGTGCTGGTGTACACAAGTGTACAAGACATGTGCTGGTGTACACAAGTGTACAAGACATGTGCTGGTGTACACAAGTGTACAAGACATGTGCTGGTGTACACAAGTGTACAAGACATGTGCTGGTGTACACAAGTGTACAAGACATGTGCTGGTGTACACAAGTGTACAAGACATGTGCTGGTGTACACAAGTGTACAACGATAGAATTATACTTTAAACTTATCTGAAGGTGGTGTGTTTGTATTCACCTAATTGTGGTTGCAGGGGTCGAGTCACAGCTCCTGGCCCCGCCTCTTCACTGGTCGCCACTAGGTCCAGTCGCTCCCTGGGGTCGAGTCACAGCTCCTGGCCCCGCCTCTTCACTGGTCGCCACTAGGTCCAGTCGCTCCCTGGGGTCGAGTCACATCTCCTGGCCCCGCCTCTTCACTGGTCGCCACTAGGTCCAGTCGCTCCCTGGGGTCGAGTCACAGCTCCTGGCCCCGCCTCTTCACTGGTCGCCACTAGGTCCAGTCGCTCCCTGGGATCGAGTCACAGCTCCTGGCCCCGCCTCTTCACTGGTCGCCACTAGGTCCAGTCGCTCCCTGGGGGTCGAGTCACAGCTCCTGGCCCCGCCTCTTCACTGGTCGCCACTAGGTCCAGTCGCTCCCTGGGGTCGAGTCACAGCTCCTGGCCCCTCCTCTTCACTGGTCGCCACTAGGTCCAGTCGCTCCCTGGGGTCGAGTCACAGCTCCTGGCCCCGCCTCTTCACTGGTCGCCACTAGGTCCAGTCGCTCCCTGGGGTCGAGTCACAGCTCCTGGCCCCGCCTCTTCACTGGTCGCCACTAGGTCCAGTCGCTCCCTGGGGTCGAGTCACAGCTCCTGGCCCCGCCTCTTCACTGGTCGCCACTAGGTCCAGTCGCTCCCTGGGGTCGAGTCACAGCTCCTGGCCCCGCCTCTTCACTGGTCGCCACTAGGTCCAGTCGCTCCCTGGGGTCGAGTCACAGCTCCTGGCCCCGCCTCTTCACTGGTCGCCACTAGGTCCAGTCGCTCCCTGGGGTCGAGTCACAGCTCCTGGCCCCGCCTCTTCACTGGTCGCCACTAGGTCCAGTCGCTCCCTGGGGTCGAGTCACAGCTCCTGGCCCCGCCTCTTCACTGGTCGCCACTAGGTCTAGTCGCTCCCTGGGGTCGAGTCACAGCTCCTGGCCCCGCCTCTTCACTGGTCGCCACTAGGTCTAGTCGCTCCCTGGGGTCGAGTCACATCTCCTGGCCCCGCCTCTTCACTGGTCGCCACTAGGTCTAGTCGCTCCCTGGGGTCGAGTCACAGCTCCTGGCCCCGCCTCTTCACTGGTCGCCACTAGGTCCAGTCGCTCCCTGCTACATAAGCTTTATCACACTTCTTAAAACTATGTATGGTACCTGACTCCAAACTCCTTGACGTGTTTGACCAAGTGTGGGTTCCATACTGGTGCTGTATACTCCAGTATGGGCCTGACGTACACAATGTACAGTGTCTTGATTGATTCCTTACTTAGATGTTGAAACACTATTCTTAGGTTTGCCAGATGCCCATATGCTACAGCAGTTATTTGATTGGTGTGCGCCTCAGGAGATGTGCTCTGTATGACCCTCACCTCAAGATCCTTTTCCTTGTGGGAGTTTTGCAGCCTTTGACCACCTAGGCTCTACTCCTTCTGTGGTTTTGTTTATGCTTTCCCCAACTTCATGATTTTGCACTTGCTTGGGTTAAACTCCACTAACCATTTGTCGGACCAGGATTGCAACCTGTCCAGATCTCCTTGTAGACTTACCTGATCCTCGTCCTGTTGTATTCTCCTCATTAGCTTTACATCGACTGCAAACAGGGATACCCTTCCATCATGTCATTCACATATATTACAAACAGCACCTTGTGGAGCCCCACTCGACACATGCACCCACTCTGACACCTCGTCATGTACACTCTCAGGTATTCCCTAATCTATTGCAGCACTTTCCCAGCTATTCCTGCCTACTCCTCTAGTTTTCCAACCAGTCTTTTGTGTGGTACTGTATCGAAAGCTTTCTTACAGTCCAAGAAGATGCAGTCTACCCATCCCTCTCCTGTCTTATTTCTGTTACTTTATAGCAGAACTCCAGTAGATTTGAAATGCATGATTTCCCTTCTCTGAAGCCATGCTAGTAGTCATGAATGAGTCAGTTCCTTTCTAGGTGTTCCACTACTCTTTTTCTCATAATCTTCTCCATAACTTTACATACTATATAAGTCAGCGACACTGGTCTGTAGATTAGTGCTGCCTGTTTGTCTCTTTTCTTAAAAATTGGGACATTTGCTGTCGTCCACACCTCAGGTAGTTGCCCAGTTTCAACTGATTTACTGAAGATTGTTGTTAGTGGCACACAAAATGCATCTGCTCCCTCTCTCAGGACCCACGGAGAGATCTGGGCCTATAGCCTTCGAGGTGCCTAGTTCGCCTAGCAGTTTCTTCACCTCCTCCTCGGTTGCATGCAGTGTGTCCAGCACTTGCTGGTGCACTCTACTCCCTCGGTTTTCTGGAAGCCTCTCTATCTCTACTGTGAATACTTCCCTGAATCTTGAGCTGAGTTCTTCACATACTTCCTGGTCGCTCCCTGTGAGCTCCGCTCCTGTCTTCCTAAGCCTGATTGCCTGGTCCCTGACTTGTTTTTCTCCTCATGTGGCTGTATAACAACTCCAAGTCAGATTTGCTTTTGATGGATATCATTCTCTTATTGCCGCTGGGCCTCTCTCCTTATCCATACATATTCATTTCTGGCACTTCGGCTCAATTCCCCGTCTTTCCGAGTCCTGTGTGTGTGTGTGTGAGTGTGTGTACTCATCTAGTTGTGGTTGCAGGGGTCGAGTCATAGCTCCTGGTGTGTATGTGTGTGTGTGTGTGTGTGTGTGTGTGTGTATGTGTGTGTGTGTATGTGTGTGTGTGTGTGTGTGTGTGTGTGTGTGTGTGTGTGTGTGTGTGTGTGTGTGTGTGTGTGTGTGTGTGTGTGTGTGTGTGTGATATTTAACGTCTCGTACCTCAGTCCGTCACCTCTACGACTAGTCTTCTTTCAAACCTTTGGATAACTTTTATATCTCTATCACCCTCTCTCTGTCTCTCCCTCCCTCTCTCTCTCTCTCTCTCTCTCTCTCTCTCTCTCTCTCTCTCTCTCTCTCTCTCTCTCTCTCTCTCTCTCTGAGACTAGGTGGCAAGAAGTGAGATAAGTATTAACCACTTGCGTCTAACTGGGTTGAGCTCTGGCTCTGACCTTCGATAAAGTGGTGTGGCTTACTCCTAGCCCACGTAGGCTCTTGGAGCTATGTACTGTTCTGGCCTCCACTACATTCCTTCCTGATGCACTACATTAATTCACTTCCCTCAACTGGCGGAATGTTTCGTCGTTCGATCCTCTGGCTGATTTAAATACCTGGTATAGTTGTAGCTCCTGGATCTGTGTCTTCCCGTCTCAAACAGCATGTCACTATCAACTTATTTGTCTATAAGTATCTTGTTGTCATGCCTCCTCTAAGTCTCCGGGTTTGTAGTAATGCATGATCTAGCTTCCTTAATCTATATTCGTATTTCAGTCCTCGTGGTTCCAGAACCAGCCTCAGTCCTCGTGGTTCCAGAACAAGCACCAGTCTTCATGGTTCTAGAACCAGCCTCGGTCCTCGTTGTTCCAGAACCAGCCTCAGTCCTCGTGGTTCCAGAACCAGCCTCAGTCCTCGTGGTTCCAGAACCAGCCTCGGTCCTCGTGGTTCCAGAACAAGCCTCAATCTTCGAGGCTCCAGAACAAGCCTCAGTCGTCGTGGTACCAGAACAAGCACCAGTCCTCGTGGTTCCAGAACCAGCCTAAGTCCTCGTGGTTCCAGAACCAGTCTCAGTCCTCGTGGTTCCAGAACCAGCCTCGGTCCTCGTGGTTCCAGAACAAGCCTCAGTCCTCGTGGTGCCAGAACAAGAACCAGTCCTCGTGATTCCAGAACCAGCCTCAGTCCTCGTGGTTCCAGAGCCAGCCTCAGTCCTCGTGGTTCCAGAACCAGCCTCATTCCCCGTGGTTCCAGAACCAGCCTCATTCCCCGTGGTTCTAGAACCAGCCTCAATCTTCGTGGTTCTAGAACCAGCCTCAATCTTCGTGGTTCTAGAACCAGCCTCAGTCTTCGTGCTTGTATAACCAGCACCAGTCCTCGTGGTTCTTGAACCAGCACCAGTCCTCGTGGTTCTTGAACCAGCACCAGTCCTCGTGGTTCTTGAACCAGCACCAGTCCTCGTGGTTCTAGAACCAGCACCAGTCCTCGTGGTTCTTGAACCAGCACCAGTCCTCGTGGTTCTTGAACCAGCACCAGTTCTCGCGGTTCTAGAACCAGCACCAGTCCTCGTGGTTCTTGAACCAGCACCAGTCCTCGTGGTTCTAGAACCAGCACCAGTCCTCGTGGTTCTAGAACCAGCACCAGCCCTCGTGGTTCTAGAACCAGCACCAGCCCTCGTGGTTCTAGAACAGGTTATTGAACTTTCTTATGTGTTCTTGCTGCTTGTGTCATGATATAACTGAGCACCAGTACTGTTCTTTCGTGCACAGTGTTCAGTGACGTGACGTAACTGAGCACCAGTACTGTTCTTTCGTGCACAGTGTTCAGTGACGTGACGTAACTGAGCACCAGTACTGTTCTTTCGTGCACAGTGTTCAGTGACGCGACGTAACTGAGCACCAGTACTGTTCTTTCGTGCACAGTGTTCAGTGACGTGACGTAACTGAGCACCAGTACTGTTCTTTCGTGCACAGTGTTCAGTGACGTGATGTGACTGAGCACCAGTACTGTTCTTACGTGCACAGTGTTCAGTGAGGTGATGTAACTGAGCACCAGTACTGTTCTTACGTGCACAATGTTCAGTGACGTGACGTAACTGAGCACCAGTACTGTTCTTACGTGCACAGTGTTCAGTGAGGTGACGTAACTGAGCACCAGTACTGTTCTTACGTGCACAGTGTTCAGTGAGGTGACGTAACTGAGCACCAGTACTGTTCTTACGTACACAGTGTTCAGTGAGGTGACGTAACTGAGCCCCAGTACTGTTCTTACGTGCACAGTGTTCAGTGAGGTGACGTAACTGAGCACCAGTACTGTTCTTTCGTGCACAGTGTTCAGTGACGTTACGTAACTGAGCACCAGTACTGTTCTTACGTGCACAGTGTTCAGTGGTGACGTAACTGAGCACCAGTACTGTTATTTCGTGCACAGTGTTCAGTGACGTGATGTAACTGAGCAGCAGTACTGTTCTTTCGTGCACAGTGTTCAGTGACGTGATGTGACTGAGCACCAGTACTGTTCTTACGTGCACAGTGTTCAGTGAGGTGACGTAACTGAGCACCAGTACTGTTCTTACGTGCACAGTGTTCAGTGAGGTGACGTAACTGAGCACCAGTACTGTTCTTACGTGCACAATGTTCAGTGACGTGATGTAACTGAGCACCAGTACTGTTCTTACGTGCACGGTGTTCAGTGAGGTGACGTAACTGAGCACCAGTACTGTTCTTACGTGCACAGTGTTCAGTGAGGTGACGTAACTGAGCACCAGTACTGTTCTTACGTGCACAGTGTTCAGTGAGGTGACGTAACTGAGCACCAGTACTGTTCTTACGTGCACAGTGTTCAGTGAGGTGACGTAACTGAGCACCAGTACTGTTCTTACGTGCACAGTGTTCAGTGAGGTGACGTAACTGAGCACCAGTACTGTTCTTACGTGCACAGTGTTCAGTGACGTGGCGTAACTGAGCACCAGTACTGTTCTTACGTGCACAGTGTTCAGTGAGGTGACGTAACTGAGCACCAGTACTGTTCTTACGTGCACAGTGTTCAGTGAGGTGAACGCTCTCTTGTTCAGTCTTGATGTTCTTATATTTGTCATATTTGACGTCGATGTAATTCTGTTTATATGAGTCTCAGGAGAGAGGTCTGGTGTGATGCCTACCTCTAGATCCTTGTCTCTGTGACAGTCAGTTGTTCACTCTCAGATGGTACTCTACTTCTGGTCTCACTCTCAGGTGGTACTCTACTTCTGGTCTCACTCTCAGATAGTACTCTGCCTCCCTCAGTTAGTACTCTTGTGCTAGGTTCCTATCTTCTGAACCTAGCCTCATAGCCTTGGGATTGAACTCTAATAGTTACTTGTTGGATTATTCCTGCAGCTTGTATCTTGTCTGTAGCATTATGCTGAGTGAGTCTACTTCAACAAGTGTTGTGGTGTGGGTGGTGCTGGCTTTTGTGTGTGTGTGTGTGTATGTGTGTGTACTCACCTAATTGTACTCACCTAATTGTGGTTGCAGGGGTCAAGACTCAGCTCCTGGCCCCGCCTCTTCACCGACCGCTGCTAGGTCCTCTCTCCCCCTGCTCCATGAGCTTTATCATACCTCGTCTTAAAACTATGTATAGTTCCTGCCTCCACTACATCGCTTACCAGACTATTCCACTTCCTAACTACTCTGTGACTGAAGAAATACTTCCTAACATCCCTTTGATTCAGCTTCCAATTGTGACCCCTTGTTTCTGTGTTCCATCTCTGGAACATCCTGTCTCTGTCCACCTTGTCTATTCCACGCAGTATTTTGTATGTCGTTATCATGTCTCCCCTGACCCTCCTGTCCTCCAGTGTTGTCAGACCGATTTCCCTTAACCTTTCTTCATAGGACATTTCCCTTAGCTCTGGAACTAGCCTTGTTGCAAACCTTTGCACTTTCTCTAATTTCTTGACGTGTTTGACCAGGTGTGGGTTCCAAACTGCTGCTGCGTACTCCAGTATGGGCCTGACGTACACAGTGTATAAAGTCTTGAACGATTCCTTACTGAGGTACCGGAACGTTATTCTCAGGTTTGCCAAGCGCCCATATGCCGCAGCAGTTATCTGGTTAATGTGTGCTTCTGGCGATGTACCCGGTATTATACTCACTCCTAGGTCTTTCTCCTTGAGTGAGGTTTGCAGCCTTTGGCCACCTAGCCTATACTCTGTCTGCAGTCTTCTTTGCCCTCCTCCGATCTTCATGACTTGGCATTTGGTGGGGTTAAATTCTAGGAGCCAGTTTCTGGACCACACATCCAGCCTGTCCAGGTCTCTTTGTAGACCTGTCTGGTCCACGTCTGATTTAATTCTCCTCATTAACTTCACGTCATCTGCAAACAGGGACACTTCTGAGTCTATCCCTTCCGTCATGTTGTTCACATATACCAAGAGTAGCACTGGTCCCAGGACTGACCCCTGTGGGACCCCGCTCGTCACTGGCACCCACTGTGATACCTCATCACGGACCATGACTCGCTGTTGCCTCCCTGTTAGGTATTCTCTGATCCATTGCAGTGCCCTTCCTGTTATACGTGCCTGTTCCTCTAGCTTCTGTACTAACCTCTTGTGAGGAACTGTGTCGAAGGCCTTCTTGCAGTCCAAGAAAATGCAATCAACTCACCCCTCCCTCTCATTTCTTACTTCAGTTACCTTGTCGTAAAACTCTAGTAGGTTTGTGACACCGGATTTGCCTTCCATGAATCCGTGATGGCTGTCGTTTATAATCTTGTTCCACTCCAGGTGCTCCACCACTCTCCTCCTGATAATCTTTTCCAAGACTTTGCATACAATATGTCAGTGACACTGGTCTATAATTTAGTTCTTCATTTCTGTCTCCCTTCTTAAGGATGGGGACTACATTTGCCTTCTTCCATGCTTCAGGTAGTTGCCCAGTTTCAAGGGAAGTGTTGAAGATTTTGGTTAGTGGCACACGTAGTGTCCCTGCTCCCTCTCTAAGGACCCACGGAGAGATGTCCGGTCCCACCGCCTTTGAGGTATCAAGGTCACTTAGGAGCTTCTCCACCTCCTCCTCAGCTGTGTGTAATTCATCCAACACTTGTTGGTATATCCCTTGTTGCTGTACACCACTGTTTTGTCTCCCCGTTGTCCCTTCAGCCTCCATTGTAAATACTTCCTGAAATCTCATGTTGATCTCACATACCTCCTGGTCATTTCTTGTGAGCTCCCCACCTTCTTTCCTCAGCCTGATTACCTGGTCCTTGACTGTTGTCTTCCTCCTGATGTGGCTGTAGAGTAGTTTCGGGTCAGACTTGACTTTCGATGCTATGTCATTTTCATACTGCCGCTGCGCCTCCCTTCTTATCTGTGCATACTCATTTCTGGCTCGTCGACTAATCTCTTTATTCTCCTGAGTCCTTTGCCTTCTGTACTTTTTCCATTCTCTAGAGCACTTAGTTTTTGCCTCCCTGCACCTTCGGGTAAACCAACGGCTCGTTCTGTCCTTCCCATTATTTCTGTTTCCCTTGGTAACAAACCTTTCCTCTGCCTCCTTGCATTTTGTTACAAAGTCCATCATTTCGTTTACTGATTTTCCTACCAACTCCTGTTCCCACTGAACCTCCTGCAGGAAGGTCCTCATTCCTGTGTAGTCCCCCCTTTTATAGTTTAACTTTTTCCTTTCTACTCCTGTTACCCTCTCCACTTTTAGCTCCACGATGTATTCAAAGCTCATAACTACGTGGTCACTAGCTCCAAGGAGCCTTTCATATGTGATGTGCTCAATGTCTGAGCTACTCAGGGTGAACACAAGGTCCAGTCTTACTGGTTCATCCTCCCCTCTCTCTCTGGTAGTATCCCTAACATGTTGGTGCATGAGATTTGCCAGCACCACATCCATCATCTTGGCTCTGCATGTTTTGGGACCCCCATGTGGCTCCAGGTTTTCCCAATCAATCTCCCTGTGATTGAAGTCGCCCATGACCAGTAACTTCGCTCTACTTGAGTGAGCCCTTCTTGCCACCTCAGCTAGTGTGTCCACCATTACTCTGTTGCACTCATCATATTCCTCTCTTGGCCTCCTGCAGTTCTGTGGTGGGCAATGACTACCTTGTGTTCCCCTGACTGAACTGCACCTACTCTGTAATCCCTTTCTCCAATCTCGTGTGTGTGTGTGTGTACTCACCTAGTTGTACTCACCTAGTTGAGGTTGCAGGGGTCGATTCCAAGCTCCTGGCCCCGCCTCTTCACTGGTCGCTACTAGGTCACTCCCCCTGAACCGTGAGCTTTATCATACCTCTGCTTAAAGCTATGTATGGATTCTGCCTCCACTACATCGCTTCCCAAACTATTCCACTTCCTGACTACTCTGTGGCTGAAGAAATACTTCCTAACATCCCTGTGATTCAATTGTCTTCAACATCCAACTGTGTCCCACTGTTGCTGTGTCCCATCTCTGGGTCTTTGTGTGTGAGGGTGTGTGTGTGGGTGTGTGTGAGGGTGTGTGTACTCACCTATTTGTACTCACCTATTTGTGGTTGCAGGGGTCGAGTCACAGCTCCTGGCCCCGCCTCTTCGCTGATTGCTACTAGGTCCTCTCTCTCCCTGCCCCATGAGCTCTATCATACCTCGCCTTAAAACTATGTATGGTTCCTGCCTCCACCACATCACTTTCTAGGCTATTCCACGGCCTGACTACTCTATGACTGAAGAAATACTTCCTAACATCCCTTTGATTCATCTGAGTCTTCAACTTCCAATTGTGACCTCTTGTGTCTGTGTCCCATCTCTGGAACATCCCGTCTTTGTCCACCTCGTCTATTCCGCGCAGTATTTTATATGTCGTTATCATGTCTCCCCTGACCCTCCTGGCCTCCAGTGTCGTCAGGCCGATTTCCCTCAACCTTTCTTCATAGGACAATCCCCGTAGCTCTGGGACTAGTCTTGTTGCAAACCTTTGCACTTTCTCTAATTTCTTGACGTGCTTGACTAGGTGTGGATTCCAAACTGGTGCTGCATACTCCAGTATGGGCCTGACGTAGATGGTGTACAGAGTCTTAAACGAATCCTTACTGAGGTATCGGAACGCTATCCGTAGGTTTGCCAGGCGCCCGTATGCTGCAGCAGTTATCTGATTGATGTGCGCCTCAGGAGATATGCTCGGTGTTATACTCACCCCCAGATCTTTTTCCTTTAGTGAGGTTTGCAGTTTTTGGCCATCTAAACTATATTGTGTCTGCGGTCTTCTTTGCCCTTCCCCAATCTTCATGACTTTGCATTTGGCAGGGTTAAATTCAAGGAGCCAGTTGCTGGACCAGGCTTGTAGCCTGTCCAGATCTCTTTGTAGTCCTGCCTGATCCTCGTCCGATTCGATTCTTCTCATTAACTTCACATCGTCTGCAAACAAGGACACTTCTGAGTCTATCCCTTCCGTTATGTCGTTCACGTATACCAAGAACAGCACAGGTCCTAGGACTGACCCCTGTGGAACCCCGCTTGTCACAGGCGCCCACTCTGACACCTCGTCGCGTACCATGACTCGTTGTTTCCTCCCTGTCAGGTATTCTCTGATCCATTGCAGTGCCTTTCCTGTTATGTGTGCCTGGTCCTCTAGCTTTTGCAGTAACCTCTTGTGAGGAACTGTGTCGAAAGCCTTCTTGCAGTCCAAAAATACGCAGTCGATCCACCCCTCTCTCTCTTGTCTTACTTCTGTCACCTTGTCATAAAACTCTAGTAGGTTTGTGACACAGGATTTTCCTTCCCTGAAACCGTGCTGGTTGTCAATTATACACTTGTTTCTTTCCAGGTGCCCCACCACTCTCCTCCTGATGATCTTCTCCATGACCTTGCATACTATACACGTTAGAGATACAGGTCTGTAGTTTAGTGCCTCATGTCTGTCTCCCTTTTTAAAAATTGGGACTACATTTGCCATTTTCCATACCTCAGGGAGTTGCCCAGTTTCAAATGATGTGTTGAAGATCTTTGTTAATGGCTCACACAATATCTCTGCTCCCTCTTTAAGGACCCATGGAGAGATGTTGTCTGGTCCCACCGCCTTTGAGGTGTCAAGTTCGCATAGCAGCTTCTTCACCTCCTCCTTGGTTATATGTACCTCATCCAGCACTTGCTGGTGTGCCCCCCTGTTCTGATTTCTTAGAGTCCTACTGGTTTCCACTGTAAATACCTCTTTAAATCTTGTGTTGAGCTCCTGACATACCTCTCGGTCGTTTCTTGTGAATTCCCCATCACCCTTCCTCAGTCTGATTACCTGGTCCTTGACTGTTGTTTTCCTCCTGATGTGGCTGTACAACAGCTTCGGGTCAGTCTTTACTTTTGATGCTATGTCATTTTCATATTGTCTCTGAGCCTCCCTTCTTATCTGTGCATATTCGTTTCTGGCTCTTCGGCTGATTTCTCTATTCTCCTGAGTTCTCTGTCTTCTGTACCTTTTCCATTCTCTAGTACACCTAGTTTTTGCCTCCCTACACCTTTGGGTGAACCAAGGACTCGTTCTGTTCTTCCCATTATTTCTGTTTCCCTTGGGAACAAACCTCTCCTCTGCCTCCTTGCATTTTGTTGCTACATAGTCCATCATTTCTTGTACTGGTTTTCCTGTCAGTTCCCTCTCCCACTGAATGTCTTGAAGGAAGTTCCTCATGCCTGAGTAGTTCCCCCTTTTGTAGTTTGGTTTTTCCCAGCCTATTCCTGCTACTCTCTCCACTTGGAGCTCAACTATGTAGTCGAAGCACAGAACCACATGATCACTAGCTCCCAGGGGCCTTTCATACATGATACCCTCGATGTCCGAACTACTCATGGTGAATACAAGGTCCAACCTTGCTGGTTCATCCTCTCCTCTCTCTCTGGTAGTGTCTCTAACATGTTGATGCATGAGGTTCTCCAGTACCACATCCATCATCTTGGCTCTCCATGTTTCGGGACCCCCATGGGGCTCCAGGTTTTCCCAGTCAATCTCCTTGTGATTGAAATCACCCATAACTAGTAACTTTGCTCCCCCCATGTGTGCTCTCCTGGCCACCTCGGCTAGTGTGTTGATCATTGCTCTGTTGCTCTCATCGTATTCTTCTCTTGGCCTCCTGCAGTTCTGTGGTGGGTTGTACATTACTGCAATTATCACCTTATGTCCCTCAGACTGGATTGTTCCTACTAAGTAGTCCCTTTCGCCCATGCCATCCATTCCTTCCATTTTCTCAAAACCCCACTGGTTTTTAATGAGCAGTGCAACTCCTCCTCCCCCTCTCCTCCCTCTGTCTTTCCTGAAGATTTGATAACCGGATGGAAAGATTGAATCTGTTATTATTCTGGTGAGTTTTGTTTCTGTGAGTGCTATTATGTCTGGGGATGTCTCTTTGATTCTTTCGTGCAACTCCTCATACTTGTTTGTTATTCCATCTGCATTTGTATACCACACCTTCAACTTCTTTTCTAAGACTGTGGTCTGGGAAGTATATTGGGGTTGGGGAAGTGGGAGACCTGGTAAGGAACTATGGGTTGTTGCTGTGGGGGTGAAGTTTGTAATGTAGTGGGTGGGGGCATTGGATGTGGCATGGGTGTTTTGATTTAGAGTGTTTGGTTGCACTGGGGTTGACCTGGTTGGGAGGCTTCTATAGAAAGTTGTGAGGGGGGCTGTGTTAGATCTTCTTCCTGGGTCTGGGATCTCCTGTCTGTCTTCTCCATCCCCTCTCTTTCCTCCTTTCTCCTTTGTACCATCTCTCTCAGTTTCTTCCTTTCTTCTTGTGTTCTGTCGCGGTCGAGATACACCCTCCTGTATGCCGTCATGTCCCTTAATCGTGCTTTCTCCTGCAGTATCCTGGTCCGAGTCGCTTCTGCCTTGAAGGTCACTCTCACTGGCCGGGTTCTTTTTTTTACAAACCCCCCTATTCTCCGAAAATTTTCCAGCTGGGTCATATCGTCTTCTCCTATTGCTTTCATGATGCTTTCAATTGCTTTTTTTTCCCCTTGTTTTCTTGCTTCATATGTTTCCCCTTCGACTTCCTGGAGCCCATACACAAAGACTGACCTCACCCTTTCATTCTCCCACTGCATATCCCTGTGTATCCCCTCATTTAATTTGGTTTCCTCCACTGCAGCTTTCCTTTCATCAGTTTCACTGGCTAATGTACTTGGGCTCAGTGGCCTGTCATTTTCCCTTCTCGGCTTTCCTTGGGCTCTGTTGTTGTCTGTTAGGGCCTCCACATAAAGCTTAGCTCTTTCATTTGCTACAGTCTCCTCTGATAGAGCATCTCCATGCAGTTGTGCCCCTTCTTTCCCTACAGTCCCCTTATTTGTGGCTGAGGTAGCAGTCTCTGTTGTCAATCCCAAAATGTTCTTTAGTTCTTTAGGCTGTTTCAGATTTTTCAGTTCCTCTTCTAAACTCTGTATCCTAGCTTCTGCTGCTTTGACATGCACCTCCCACTTCCTGCTTTCCATATCTATCCTCTCTTCCATTCTCATGCTAAGTTCTTCTAGTTTCTTTTCCCATTCATGATCCCTTTTTATGAGCTCTGCTGCCCAATCTTCCTGTGCATTTTCCTCCTCCTGTCCCTTGGTTTTTCTTGTTACTCTCTGGCAACCCATTTTTGTTTTATCCTGATTGCCTCAGAGTGGGAAACCTATGTAGTTCTGTATGTTAGGTTAGTAGTGTGTGTGTCAGAGTGTGGGGGGGGAAGTAGTGGAGGAACTGTGGCTATTTGGGAGCTGAGTGGGGAGGGGTGGGGAGGGTTTGGGGTGGACGGGGGAGGGGAGGGTGATCGAGGGAGGGGATGGATCAGGGGAAGTAGTGAGATGTCGGTGGTGAGGGGGGAGTGTGTGTGTGTCTGGATATGTGTGTGTGTGTGTGTGTGTGTGTGTGTGTGTGTGTGTGTGTGTGTGTGTGTGTGTGTGTGTGTGTGTGTGTGTGTGTGTGTGTGTGTGTGTAATTTTGTGTGTAATTGTGTGTGGAATTATGTGTGGGTTTATTATGTACTGAAAGGTAGGTGGCTTGTGCTTGGAGTGTAATGTAGATTCTCAGTTGTCGCTTGTGTCCACAACCTCTTCTGACCTGACTCCCACCCTTGCAGTGTTGCCTATATCACCTGCTTATAGTGAGTTAATCGCCTTGTTCAATGGATTACCATTTGCTAAACCTTATTGAATACTTGAGTGCCTATTCTTTATCGTGCTATGAGAGTTAGACCATTCACATTCAGCTTGGCGGTTAAATTGGAACCTGGACCCCACACCCAAACAACCACTCATAGGTGATACAGTACTTGTAGTGCAGTTGTAGCAGTGTAGGTTGTCCAGGTCGATGTGACGTCCTGGAGTAGATCCAGCTCGATGTACGTCCTGGCGTAGATCCACCTCAATTTCTTCTCGTTAATAATGTACCCTATTCACTGTATTTCTTTCACTGGTCACACTATTGTTTCACGTGACTAGCACCGACGGCGTGTGTGTGTGTGTGTGTGTGTGTGTGTGTGTGTGTGTGTGTGTGTGTTTTTGTGTATGTGAAGTTTTATTGTGTGGGTGGTGCTGGTTTGAGTGCATGTGATGAGTGGAGTGTTGTGATGTGGGTGGTGCTGGTTTGAGCGCATGTGATGAGTGGAGTGTTGTGATGTGGGTGGTGCTGGTTTGAGTGCATGTGAGGAGTGGAGTGTTGTGGTGTGGGTGGTGCTGGTTTGAGTGCATGTGAGGAGTGGAGTGTTGTGGTGTGGGTGGTGCTGGTTTGAGTGCATGTGAGGAGTGGAGTGTTGTGGTGTGGGTGGTGCTGGTTTGAGTGCATGTGAGGAGTGGAGTGTTGTGGTGTGGGTGGTGCGGGTTTGGGTGTGTGCGGTGAGTGGAGAGTTTTGGTGTGGGTGGTGCTGGTTTGAGTGTGTGGTGGGTTGAGAGTGTGAAAGTGTAAATGGTGGGTGGGATGGAAGCAGTGTGCTCAGTGTTAGAGTGGGTGGTCGGGTGTGTGGACGGCTTCAACCAGACAAATTGTGGGCGGAGGAACGGGTGTTAAATAATGTGGTTGAGATCACAGAGAGGGGAAGGGGGGGTTGTGGGCGTAGGCGGCAGGATAGGCTGTGTAATAAGTGGGCGGGGTGCAGGTTGTTCAACTCTGGTCAACGGGAAGCTTCAAACAGTGCACATTTTTGCAGCTCCGTCAGATAAAAACTTGAAGTATTTAGTTGCATTAGTCTTCAGTTCTGTGCTCACACAAGCACTGCCACAATGACCACCAGAAATGTATTCACTTGAAAAACGAAAAAGAAACATTTAATGCGCTAAATAAACTTTTGACATAAATAAATGGAATGCATATGTAATCATAAATAAAATACAAATGATTAAATAATATTGTGAAGTCATTATGAACATTAGTAAAATTTTACTAAAAACGGTAATAATGTAGTGGTAATGATACGGTTACTTTATCACTTAGTGGGCAAGAGTTTGTCTCACAGGACAGGTCCTGGTTTCCATTTTTAGGCCCCGTGAAAAGTCTGGAAAGTTTCCTTGTACCTCTGCCTCCCCCCTACCCCTACCCCCTCCCCCTCCCCCCTTCCGCTAGAAGTAAAAACAAAAAACTAGTTACCGGGTGTTAACTGTTATGGTATATATCCAGGGAACAATATATTATGGTAACCTGGAACTGATGTAACACACACACAAGGCTAGGATGGAGTGAATCTAGCAAATGGAAAGTCCAGAGTTGGGGGCCAGGAGCTAGAACTCGACCCCCGCAATCACATTTAGATAAGTATATTTACACGCAGACACATACAGAGTCCCAAGCATTTCGCCTGAGGCACATAACCGAATAACCGCTGCAGCAAACGCGAGACTGGCAAACTGAAGGACAGCTTTCAGGAACCTCAACAAGGAGGAATTCACGACCTAATACACAGTATATTTCAGGCCCATCTTAGAGTATGCATCACCAGTACAGTACCACTCCTAATAATGTATGTAAAGACGGTGGAAAAAGAGTGCGAAGGTTTACAACGAGACTAGTCCCTGAGAGGAGAAGTATGGCCTATGAGCAAAGGCTACAGGAGCTAAACCTAATGACCAGAGGAACAGAAGTTATATAATTACGACGTTCAAAATACTGAAAGGAACTGACAGATATATAGGGAGAGTGAGAGGCGGGTCTCAGGTACATGAAGTCACAGTTTGAAGTTAATTGCAAAAATATATCACAGGGTTGTTAGGAAGTAGTTGTTTAGCCTCAGATTATTATTATAATCAAGAGCCCCTCACCAACATCAAGGAACCTTCCTTGAGGGGTTTAGCCTCAGAGTGGTCAGGAAGTGGAACAACCTAGATAGTGAAGTGGTAAGAGGCAGAATCCATGCATAACTTTAAGAATAAGATGACAGTGCTCATGCACCCAGGAGAGTGAATCCAGTAGCAGTCAGCTGAGAGGCGGGGCCAAGAGCTGAGACTCGACCCCTGGCAACCACGATTTGGTGAGTACACACACACACACACACACACACACACACACACACACACATTGGACTGCAAGAAGGCGTTTGACACAGTTCCCCACAAGAGATTGGTGCAAAAACTGGAGGACCAAGCAGGGATAACAGGGAAGGCACTACAATGGATCAGGGAATACTTGTCAGGAAGACAGCAGCGAGTCATGGTACGTGGCGAGGTGTCAGAGTGGGCACCTGTGACCAGCGGGGTCCCGCAGGGGTCAGTCCTAGGACCAGTGCTGTTTCTGGTATTTGTGAACGACATGACGGAAGGAATAGACTCTGAGGTGTCCCTGTTTGCAGATGACGTGAAGTTGATGAGAAGAATACACTCGATCGAAGACCAGGCAGAACTACAAAGGGATCTGGACAGGCTGCAGACCTGGTCCAGCAATTGGCTCCTGGAGTTCAATCCCACCAAGTGCAAAGTCATGAAGATTGGGGAAGGGCAAAGAAGGCCGCAGACGGAGTACAGTCTAGGGGGTCAGAGACTACAAACCTCACTCAAGGAAAAAGATCTTGGGGTGAGTATAACACCAGGCACATCTCCTGAAGCGCACATCAACCAAATAACTGCTGCAGCATATGGGCGCCTAGCAAACCTCAGAACAGCATTCCGACATCTTAATAAGGAATCGTTCAGGACCCTGTACACCGTATACGTTAGGCCCATATTGGAGTATGCGGCACCAGTTTGGAACCCACACCTAGCCAAGCACGTAAAGAAACTAGAGAAAGTGCAAAGGTTTGCAACAAGACTAGTCCCAGAGCTAAGAGGTATGTCCTACGAGGAGAGGTTAAGGGAAATCAACCTGACGACACTGGAGGACAGGAGAGATAGGGGGGACATGATAACGACATACAAAATACTGAGGGGAATTGACAAGGTGGACAAAGACAGGATGTTCCAGAGTTTGGACACAGCAACAAGGGGACACAGTTGGAAGCTAAAGACACAGATGAATCACAGGGATGTTAGGAAGTATTTCTTCAGCCACAGAGTAGTCAGTAAGTGGAATAGTTTGGGAAGCGATGTAGTGGAGGCAGGATCCATACATAGCTTTAAGCAGAGGTATGATAAAGCTCACGGCTCGGGGAGAGTGACCTAGTAGCGATCAGTGAAGAGGCGGGGCCAGGAGCTCGGACTCGACCCCCGCAACCTCAACTAGGTGAGTACAACTAGGTGAGTACACACACACACACACACACACACACACACACACACACAGCACTTACATACCGAGTTACTACTTTAAACAACCAACAATGAATTCTTTTGATACTGCAGCCTCGCCGACCTATTTTTTCAAACCAAACAAGTCTTCAAACTTTATATAAATATTTTTAATTCTGTTAATGTAGTACTGGAAATATCAGGGGTTTCGACTAAGTTGAACTTGTGGATGGTGAGAGTCATTATAATGTACACTACAACTGTCACGTTGGATAGAGCTCTTGTCAATATTTGTTTGTAGGTAGACAATGACAAAAGCCAACAAGTGGAAACAAAGACACTGGTAGTAGATCGTCCTCAACCACTGTGTTTGTGATGGTCATGTTTATTTGTCGCACTCGACTAAGAATACATAATAGGTTAATCCACCATATTCTGAGTCATCAAAAAGTTTCAAATTGTTAATTTCCAGTTCTCAAAAAATAAATCAATAATACAGAAATTTCAAATAACAAGAAATTTTAATCAAAATATGAACACAATTCCTTCTCATCTGCATGGAAGACGAAACACATTTAACGATTTATGAAGCAGATGCAAAGCTTCCTTTGTGTCTTCATCTGAAGTGAGTAAATACACTTTAGTGACTAGATGCCTCATATATATATATATATATATATATATATATATATATATATATATATATATATATATATATATATATATATATATATATGTCGTGCCGAATAGGCAGAACTTGCGATCTTGGCTTAAATAGCAACGCTCATCTTGCCATATAGGACAAGTGAAAATTTGTGTATGCAATAATTTCGCCAAAATCATTCTGAACCTAACGAAAAAAATATATTTGATTGTGTTTGTTTAGTACTAAATTATTGTAAACGTATTTAAAATATATTTAGTTGCGTTAGGCTAAACTAAATTGTTCTTGTTGCAATAAGGTTAGGTAAGTTTTCTAAGATTCTTTTGGTGCAAAATTATAATTTTTCATATTAACATTTATGAAAAAAAATATATCTTTAAACGTATAAGAGAAAATTTCAGAAAGGACTTAATTTTAAATGAGTTCTTGCTAATTGACCAGTTTTACATATTCGGCACGACATATATATATATATATATATATATATATCGTGCCGAATAGGTAAAACTTGCGATTTTGGCTTAAATAGCAAGTGAAAATTTGTGTATGCAATAATGTCGCAAAAATCATTCTGAACCTAACGAAAAGAAATATATTTCGTTGTGTTTGTTTATTATTAAATTACTGAAAACTTATCTAAAATATATTTAGTTGGATAAGGCTAATTTAAATTGCACTTGTTATAATAAGGTTAGAAAACTTACCTAAGGTTCTTTTGGGACAAAATTATTAATTTTTACATTAACATAAATGAAAAAAATATATCTTTAAACGCATACGAGAAAATTTTAGAAAGGGATTAATTTTAAATAAGTTCTCGCTAACTGACCAATTTTACCTATTCGGCACAACACACACACACACACACACACTTACACACACACACACACACACATATGTATATGTATATATAAATACATAATATATATATATATATATATACACATACATAATAATATATATATATATATATATATATATATACATATATATATATATACACACACATACATATATATATATATATATATATATATACATATATATATAAATTCTATGGCGTAACCTCATCCTTCATAAGCCCATTGACTTGACAGCAGATGGGTTATGAAGGATGAGGTTAACTACAGAACTGATGAAAGAAAAAAAGTGAGTGATGCTTTGAGGTATCTGCTGAGACAAAAATCATTATCCATGGAGGCAAAAAAGGGAATGTACGAGAGTATAGCTGTACTAACACTTACATAGGTGTGAAGCATGGGTTGTAAATGCTGCAGCGAGGAGGAGGCTGGAAGCAGTGGAGATGTCGTGTCTAAAGGTAATGTGTGATGTATATATTATGCAGAGAATTCGTAGTATAGAGATTAGGAAGAGGTATGGAGTTACTAAAAGTATTAGTCAGAGGGCTGAGGAGGGGTTATTGAGGTGGTTTGTCATTTAGAAAGGGTGGAACAAAGTAGAATGACTTGGAAAGCGTATAAATTTTTAGAAGGAAGGCGGGGTAGGAGTCGTCTTAGGTAAAAGCTAGAGGGGTGAAGGAGATTCTGTATGCATTGGGCATGTACTTCCAGCAAGCGGGCATGAGCATGTGTGAGCAGGGTAATATTTTGTGAAGGGATTCTGGGAAACCTGTTAGCCGAACTTGACTCCTGAAGGTGGGAAGTACGTACAGTGGCTGCACTTTAAAGGTGGAGTTTGGGATACTGGCTGTTTGGAGGGACATCTAAACTATCAGTAATTATATATGAATGATGAAAGTGTTGAACGACGATGGAAATTTCTTCTTGCTTTTTGGGTCACCCTGCCTCGGTGGGAAACGGCCGACGTGTATATATATATATATATATATATATATATATATATATATATATATATATATATATATATATATATATATATATATATATATATATATATATATATATATATTTCAACAAACCGGCCGTATCCCACCCAGGCAGGGTAACCAAAAGAAAAAACGAAAGTTTCTTCTTTAAAATTTAGTAATACGTATATACAGAAGAGGTTACTAGCCTTTTGCTCCTGACATTTTAATCGCCTCTTACGACACGCATGGCTTATGGAGGAAGAATTCTGTTCCACTTCCCCATGGAGATAAGCAGAAATAAACAAGAACAAGAACTAGTAAGAAAATAAAAAACCCAGAGGGGTGTGCATATATATGCTTGTGCATGCATGTGTGATGTGACGTAAGTGTAAGTAGAAGTAGCAAGACGTATCGGAAATCTTGCATGTTTATGAGACAGAAAAAATTCACCAGCAATCCTACGCACATGTAAACCAATTAAAGGTAGTACCTCCCTGGGTGATCGCTGTCTACCAACCTACTACTTAGCATATATACATGTGTTCGAATCCTCGGCTAGTCGCAGTGTTGTTATTGATACATACATATATATATATATATATATATATATATATATATATATATATATATATATATATATATATATATATATATATATATATAACAAGCGCAATTTAATTTGGCCTAATCCAACTAAATATATTTTAGATAAGTTTACAATAATTTAATAATAAATAAACACAAAAATATATATATTTTTTCGTTAAGATCAGAATGATTTTTGCGAAATTATTGCATACACAAATTTTTGCTTGCCTTGTTTCCCACTGTGTATATTATATCAGCATTTTTATAAGCACATGTTCTTATCGATTTGTGTCCGTAGTGTGACTTAGAACTCCCCTCCCCACCTAAGTAACAGTTTGACTGATATTTCTTTCCGATTCCTGTTCTTTCAGGCCTTGTCATACCTGTTCTAGAGCCTGTGTATAGAAGTTTCCCTAAACCATTTCCTCATTCCGCTTTCATACTAAGACTAAGGAGCCTCCTTACATCTCAGTTGTATTTCTTGCTTCCAGGTATCATTCCTTACCCCTAGTCCTTGCATTTCGAATTGTGATCACGTATTCTCCCTAGCCATCCTTCTAATTTACACGTCGTAATCATGTCTTCCACAGACGTTTTCTTTTTCAGGTAGTTAGATTCAGTTTCTTTAAACTATCTTTGTAAAACATCTCCGTCAGTTCCGCGAGCAGGAAGGTCGCAAACTTGTAGACGTTGTCTCCCTTCTGACTCTGCGAAGCTACATGATTCATCCCACAGATCCCGAGTTTGCTCAAGGCTTCTGGTTAGTCAGTCAACAAGTTTCCTCCTTTTGACTCACATACCCTCCGTGTATCTATCATGTGTTTTGTTCAGCTCTTCTTTCTTAATCTATCATGTTCTCTCTTTATTTACCTTTGTCATGAAAGCAACAATGATAATCGCAGACAATACATATATTACATTTTTTTGTATCTTCCTTTTTTCCTATATGGATGACCCCCCCATCCCAAGTGAAAGTTACCAACTCAGACTCTTTATTTACCAAACTAAATAAGGAAGGTGTCAGCAAGTCAAAACGTGCAAGAGCTCTCGTATCACTATCACAGCACGAGTGAGACAGCAAGGTATATACAGTACAGGAATGTGGAAATTTCTGTGGAAACTGATGTGGGTGAAAGTGTCGTGACAACATGTGAAAACTCACTATTGTCAACATATTGCACGATGCACAATGATGAATTAACGTGCAAGAATTGTTAACCAGTGAATACCAGACAACTCTTAATAAAACTTTCCCAATGAACAGTTGATGCACAACGGGTAAACTAAGCGGAGTTTATCACCCCATAACACAATAACAATGAAGTTATCAGGCACGCTCTTCCTCTTACAATGTTTGCAAAAAAAGTATATTGATAAAAACACAATATTTTTAATAGGATATATTAAAGACAACATAGCTTATAATTTCATATATTTAGCAAAAAACAAACACTTTGCTACTAGATATAGTGATCAAAGATCATGTATTCTGCAGCAGGATATACTGATCAAAGTTTACAGTCTGCAGCAAGAGATAAATTTACATAGCACATAGCCTCATTATACCTTTTTTATTATTAACTAATACTCTTCATTGGTATTGCTCAAGAAACACAAAGTATAAGGTAAACTTGAACTTCAGTTTGTTGTCAGAAAATGGTGGAAGAATAGGTGGTAATGGCCTCTACATTATCATAGGCATGGTGACTGGTGGTGGTTTAACACGAGGTTGTATGAGTCCCACAAAGTTTGCTCCTTCATGAATCATCGGATGTACACAAGGCGAGGCTTTTACCCCTTTCTCTTGTTGTAACGTTGTTAAGCAATGCTTGAATACCAGAGACCATAACTGAGGCAAAACAGAATAAACTTTTTTTTTTACTCAATACAATTCGGTACACCAGCAGCCAAACGCTGCTGGTGTACCGAATTGTATTATACAGGTTGGAAAAATTCAAATTCAGGAAGGATATAGGAAAGCACTGGTTTGGTAATAGAGTTGGGGATGAGTGGAACAAACTCCCGAGTACAGTTATTCAGGCTAAAACGTTGTGTAGTTTTAAAAATAGGTTAGATAAATACATGAGTGGATGTGGGTTGTATGCATGAAGTAATGAAATCTGTTAGCCTGAGTTGGGAGACTTCAATGAGATGAGGATATATATCAAACAATCACTGTAGGTTTAGGAGCTACGGCAAATTAAAATGTACTGGGAAAGAGAATTTCCTGGTACCTCATAAGCTGTCAAAGATACAACTATTAAAGCAACAAAGCGGTTTAAAATGTTCTTAATTAAATGCTCATAGGGTCATCTTATGTTCTCGACCCACGTCAGCTGATTTTCCCTGAAGACTCAATTAACAGCCAATTTGATATTAGAACACTTCAGCCCTTCACTGGCACGCCACTAGGGCACATACAACCACGTCTGTAAGTAGGCAACCCATTCACGTGCCACTTGTGATATTCGTGCAGATTTAAACGCAAAGTTTTTCCAAAAGTTCAGTGAATTATTTTTAAATTGATTATATTAAATATTTTTATTGTTTTTGTGGCTTGAGGCCGGTGAAGGGCTCTTGATACTGAGAACTGGAGCTACCTTTCACTTTCTTGTATCAAACCCAACTACCTCCCATTCCTTATTCCCCAAGAGCAATGACTGAATAATAATAATAATAATAAATGATAATAGGTTTATATAACTTAATCTAACTCGGTCTAACTCAAAATAAAGTAGAATTTCGCAGTTACAAGAAACGTTCAGATTGTCTAAGATAGAATAAGAAGACTCACCTCTAGTTTGTGACTGTAGTCCTCTGCTAGACGCTCGTTCTGCTGCACCAGCAGTTCGTTCCTGTCGAGGAGAGCTTTACCTAGCTCTGCGGCAAGGATGAGGTCCCGTTCCTTCTGGGCCAGGCGTGAGTGTATATCCTCAGCCTCGGCCTCCTGGGAGCGGGCCAGTTCTCCAGCTCGGCACTCCATTTCATACACGTAGTCCTCGAGTTCATACTTGGCGTCCCCCGGCATCCCGTCCCCCTGGGTGTCTCCCCACCCGTTGTTGACTGGCAGTGTTGTTGACCGTTGCAAGAGGTCAAGCTCACCAGCACCGCCACCGCCGTCACGCCTGTGGTAGCTCACTGGCATCACGCCCATACATCATACCCCTTACTGCCAACACTGACTGTACTGCCAACACTGACTGTACTGCCAACACTGACTGTACTGCAACACTGACTGTACTGCCAACACCTTCAGGTTCTACTCACAAGAATACACACGTATCGTAACTATTCTCTATGTTAGGTGACTACAGTTAGGTAGGAGGATCGAGCCTTCGCTCCTTTACGTTGACTGATCCACACGGGTTTAGCACTTCACATAAACTATATTTACTGTGTTCCGTAAGCAATTACAAGTTATGTGTTTTAACCACTAGTAAAGAATTTATATTTCGCATGCGGAAATATAGTTAATATTTTCCTCTGTATCCCTTCACCATATAAAGTACCAGGTCACAGGCAGGTCGAGCCTGGTCTTACATCAACCCAATACCAGGTCACCAGGGTGGGTGTATGACCTGCCTAGCATGTACCTGTAGGCTTAATGTAGAGCCTTTATATTGTGCTGCAGCAGCAGGTCTTGCGTCATCAGTATTGGCGCGCGTTCAGGAGCCTTCATGAGGGAAGGCAGACCATGACTGCATGTTTGTGTATCACTGCACGTGTGTGTATCACTGCTTGTGTGGGTCAACCTAGTTTACCTGTGCCTGTGGTCACGAGTCCTTCCATACACTCGTCTCCACATACCTCTCGTACTTCATCTTTTATATAATTTAAACTCAAAACTTTTTTTTTGCTAGGTTCTCGTGACGAAAATTCTATACTACAGCCGTTACTTGTGGCTATCTGAGGTTGCAATATCTTGTACTCTGTCTTCCTAGGTGTATACAATCAACAGTTGGAAATAATATTATCTCCTTAACGTATATTTCCAGCCGGCGCGAGCGCACACCCTCCTCACATAGACTTACAACACACACTGAACATGCCATTGAGTTTCTCACCTGTTTCATGGACCACCTCCCGCCAGATGCCAAGTGTTTTATTTAGCCAAGCAGCACCTCTCCTCCTAGAAGATTGTATTATAATTGCTTATAACATTTTCATTATTTGCAAGGACATACAGTCACTTGTACGAACATATTGCCTATAATTATTTAGCTGGAAGATCATAATCGTAACTCCTGGAAAAATAGATCCAGTTGAGAGAGTCCTTGACTACTGAGGCTCACACGCCAGCCAGGTGAGGAGGTTACTTCCCCAGTCACTGAGGGAAGGTGAACAAAACGAGTCTTGCAGTCTGCATCAGCGGGACTTACAATTTTCATCTCGTGATATATCTTACAAGAAGGAAATAATTACTTTTATTTTAATACTGTCAACTTGTGAAGCAACCTAACATGACTCTCAGTTAGAATCCAGCTCTGAGCAGCTACATGAGATATTTACAATGTAAGTTTTGACAAGCACATATATTGTGTACTCCAACATATTTGTACTATCAATGTAATCTCTATAATAATATAACTTTATTTCCTACATGTACAAGGTATACAGTCCTAGCTGACATTAATGACATACTACTGTATACAAGGACGCTTCTTATGTTGAGCATTCTGGTAAATTAGGTCAGTGTCCCAGGATGCGACCCACACCACTTGACTAACACCCAGGTACCTATTTTACTGATGGGTGAACATAGACAACAAGTGTACAGAAACAAACCCAATGTTTCTACCCCTGGCTGGGTATCGAACCCAGACCCTCGCCGTGTGAAGCGAGAGCTTTAGCCACCAGGCCACGGTGGTGTTGTGTACCATATTACATAGTAAATATATTTATTAGTACAGTCAGAAAACATGTGGTAATAGTAGAAGTAAATATTCAAAGAGCTTAGAAAGAAAGCCAGATGTTTCCTCGAAGGCTTTTTATGTACTCAAAGACTAAGTATGGGTTATCATAGTTTGTACTAGAAGTGCACCATCTTTCAATCTATTTATTTATCTATCTATCTATCTATTTATCTGTCTATCTGTCTGCCTGTCTATCTATTTATCTATCTATCTATCTATATATATATATATATATATATATATATATATATATATATATATATATATATATATATATATATATATATATATATATATATATATAAAGCCTTCGGATTTCCTTGGATAACGTCTTAATGTAATAAAGAGTCCTTCACGTATTGTTATATCCTAGACGCTCACAAAGCAGTCATGGATCATAAATTTTTAATTAACTTTTACTAAATTCTGGACTATATTAGAGCCTACATTGTTGTTGCTATTATTATAATTATTATTATTATTATTATTATTATTATTATTATTATTATTATTATTATTATTATTATTATTATTATTACTGTTGTTGTACTTTAAATATATAGATAATAGTAATTAACAAAGATAACAACAAAAAGTAATAAGCGTATAGATCTTTTATTTGGACTAATATTATAGGTTATTCATGATATATAACAAACCTGGTGGTCAATTGTCATTATATTTATATGAAACGCTAAACCCATGTGAGCCATTCAGCATAAGATCATTGCCATGAAGGAAACATGTCTGGCAGCCAGCCAGCCTTACCACCATGTCTGGCAGCCAGCCAGCCTTACCACCAACATGTCTGGCAGCCAGCCAGCCTTACCACCAACATGTCTGGCAGCCAGCCAGCCTTACCACCAACATGTCTGGCAGCCAGCCAGCCTTACCACCAACATGTCTGGCAGCCAGCCAGCCTTACCACCAACATGTCTGGCAGCCAGCCAGCCTTACCACCAACATGTCTGGCAGCCAGCCACCAACAGTCTTCATGACACGGAGAATCCTCTCTGTTACTCAAAACAGTAGTACAAAATGAGTTGAAAACCTATTCCCGAGCTGCAAGACAATGTTAAGACAACGAGTGTTGTCAACACAATAGCCCTACACGAGAGGTGGAATAACTGATGTGGCCCAGACAATGAGAATCCTGCCACTCTAAACCAGCTTTTTTTTTTCATCTGATGATTCATTTGTTCTTGTGAATACATGGAAAAGTTTTACGGGTGGGGGTGGGGGGAGGGGTGGGGGGTGGGTGGGGTTAGGGTTGTAGTCAGTAAGCTAGCAAAAATATTTTTTCCTCTGGTTCCTTTCGGTCGCTCTGATAAGCACTTCTGTAAAAAGTTTAGTTTTATACCAACTTACATTAAGGTATTGTAGTGTTACACGGGTTGGAAATGTAGATGGTTAAGTAACGTACAATCTCCTCACTCGCCATTTTATGAGGTCTAAAGTAGTTTCTTATGATACAAATTAAACATACCCTGATTTTGTTTGCATCATGTCATGTGTTTATCGTAAGTTTTTCGCTCCGAACTAATTATTATGATGCTGTGTAAATATGAATAATATAATAACTGTGTATTAAAGTATGATGCTGATTTGACCCTTCAAGAAATTTGGCGTAAAGGAGGGTGTGCAGCGGCCGCGGAGTGATACAGGGAGGGTCGTCATAAATTAATGTGTGAGCACTGGTGATTGTGGTGAAATCGTCTAATAATCCGGCGTCATCGAGGCCATAATGGGGTGTTTCGGCCCGAATTTGTAATAGGAGCCAGTATTAATGTCCCATGCTGAAGAATAGAGACAAGAAATTTACGAGAAATCCAGAATTAAATGGTGATGGTGGAAATTAATGGGACGACACCATCACTCATCCAAGTGTAATTTCATTTAGATTTCTCACTGGCCAGTGTAGGATTCTGTTTGTTAGGTAGGCATTCAGGTGTGATCCCACAACAATATAAATGGTGAGTGGTACTATAAATTTCTTAATTATTTAACTTTTCGTACGCATGTGCCTGGTGTCAATTAGAAAATTCTTATCCTGTCTGTGTGTATTAGTGTTCTCATTAATCCTTTTTGGAGATCGTTTCCTTTAATTTTCATACGGTACACAGCTTCATAATATACCATTGCTGGCTTTCTTGTGAAAGTGGTGAAGAAGTGGGCATCAAAGGAGTGACAGTCCTGTGACCTACTCTGACTAAGTTCCATTTACCTCACCCAAATTACTTACATGTAATAATTCAAGTAATACCTTCTAAAACTTTATGCAGATAATTTCTCATAGCTAGCGTGCGACCAGTAGCTGATCCGTAGATTTAATGAAAATCTTGCCTCATATATATGTCGTACAGAGTTGGCAAGACCTTTTATATTTAATTTTTGTGCATTAATTAATTACTATACAGAAGTTCGCTGACTTTCTAGAGGATAAGTTTTCTAGTGCTTGACTGAGCTTTTAAAAAAAAGCACATTCTCAGAACATTTTGACAAGGGGGCGTTCTTTCTCGGCTTGGCTTGGCTGAGATTTTTGGCTATATAAATGACGCAACTTTTCGCTCAGGTGCCTGCAGTCGCTATCATAGATGAGGCTGAAAAACTACGAGAATTTATGTCAAGTTGCCACTCTGGAAATGGAGACTGGATGTGAACAACTCTGAGAACCTTCCAGTGCCGATGAAAACGCTTTTGCAGGCTGGAATAGAAAGTTATTAAAGTTTGTCAGTTTCTCTGCAGGCAGAAATCTGCAGACCAGAAAATGATGCAGAATTCCTTTGAAGGTCACTTCAGCTTAGACAACCTTGCACCCGAGACGTGTCTTCGTACTAGTTTCCTTGTTAACCTAGACAGCATCAGTGATGATGACCTTGCGAAGGTCACCTCGTTGACTTGAAGACAAAGGAAATAATACGTCATGATTTCAGTTCGAAGAATCTGGGAGAATTTTGGTGTTGGTTGACACGAGGCAACCCTCGTCTGGGCAGACACGAGGCAACCCTCGTCTGGGCAAACACGAGGCAACCCTCGTCTGGGCAAACACGAGGCAACCCTCGTCTGGGCAAACACGAGACAACCCTCGTCTGGGCAAACACGAGGCAACCCTCGTCTGGGCAAACACGAGACAACCCTCGTCTGGGCAAACACGAGACAACCCTCGTCTGGGCAAACACGAGGCAACCCTCGTCTGGGCAAACACGAGACAACCCTCGTCTGGGCAAACAAGAGGCAACCCTCGTCTGGGCAAACATGAGGCAACCCTCGTCTGGGCAAACACGAGGCAACCCTCGTCTGGGCAAACACGAGGCAACCCACGTCTGGGCAAACATGAGGCAACCCTCGTCTGGGCAAACACGAGGCAACCCTCGTCTGGGCAAACATGAGGCAACCCTCGTCTGGGCAAACACGAGGCAACCCTCGTCTGGGCAAACATGAGGCAACCCTCGTCTGGGCAAACACGAGGCAACCCTCGTCTGGGCAAACACGAGGCAACCCTCGTCTGGGCAAACATGAGGCAACCCTCGTCTGGGCAAACACGAGTCAACCCTCGTCTGGGCAAACACGAGGCAACCCTCGTCTGGGCAAACACGAGGCAACTCTCGTCTGGGCAAACACGAGTCAACCCTCGTCTGGGCAAACACGAGGCAACCCTCGTCTTGGCAAACACGAGGCAACTCTCGTCTGGGCAAACACGAGGCAACCCTCGTCTGGGCAAACACGAGGCAACCCTCGTCTGGGCAAACACGAGGCAACCCTCGTCTGGGCAAACACGAGGCAACTCTCGTCTGGACAAACACGAGCCAACCCTCGTCTGGGCAAACACGAGGCAACCCTCGCCTGGGCAAACACGAGGCAACTCTCGTCTGGGCAAACACGAGGCAACCCTCGTCTGGGCAAACACGAGGCAACTCTCGTCTGGGCAAACACGAGTCAACCCTCGTCTGGGCAAACACGAGTCAACTCTCGTCTGGGCAAACACGAGGCAACCCTCGTCTGGGCAAACACGAGGCAACCCTCGTCTGGGCAAACACGAGTCAACTCTCGTCTGGGCAAACACGAGGCAACTCTCGTCTGGGCAAACACGAGTCAACTCTCGTCTGGGCAAACACGAGTCAACCCTCGTCTGGGCAAACACGAGGCAACTCTCGTCTGGGCAAACACGAGTCAACCCTCGTCTGGGCAAACACGAGGCAACGCTCATCTGAGCAAACACGAGTCAACCCTCGTCTGGGCAAACACGAGTCAACCCTCGTCTGGGCAAACACGAGTCAACCCTCGTCTGGGAAAACACGAGGCAACCCTCGTCTGGGCAAACACGAGTCAACCCTCGTCTGGGCAAACACGAGTCAACCCTCGTCTGGGCAAACACGAGTCAACTCTCGTCTGGGCAAACACGAGTCAACCCTCGTCTGGGCAAACACGAGGCAACCCTCGTCTGGGCAAACACGAGTCAACCCTCGTCTGGGCAAACACGAGGCACCTCTCGTCTGGGCAAACACGAGTCAATCCTCGTCTGGGCAAACACGAGTCAACCCTCGTCTGGGCAAACATGAGTCAACCCTCGTCTGGGCAAACACGAGGCAACTCTCGTCTGGGCAAACACGAGTCAACCCTCGTCTGGGCAAACACGAGTCAACCCTCGTCTGGGCAAACACGAGGCAACCCTCGTCTGGGCAAACACGAGGCAACCCTCGTCTGGGCAAACACGAGGCAACTCTCGTCTGGGCAAACACGAGGCAACCCTCGTCTGGGCAAACACGAGGCAACTCTCGTCTGGGCAAACACGAGGCAACCCTCGTCTGGGCAAACACGAGGCAACTCTCGTCTGGGCAAACACGAGTCAACCCTCGTCTGGGCAAACACGAGGCAACTCTCGTCTGGACAAACACGAGTCAACCCTCGTCTGGGCAAACACGAGGCAACCCTCGTCTTGGCAAACACGAGGCAACTCTCGTCTGGGCAAACACGAGGCAACCCTCATCTGGGCAAACACGAGGCAACCCTCGTCTGGGCAAACACGAGTCAACTCTCGTCTGGGCAAACACGAGGCAACTCTCGTCTGGGCAAACACGAGTCAACTCTCGTCTGGGCAAACACGAGTCAACCCTCGTCTGGGCAAACACGAGGCAACTCTCGTCTGGGCAAACACGAGTCAACCCTCGTCTGGGCAAACACAAGGCAACTCTCATCTGAGCAAACACGAGTCAACCCTCGTCTGGGCAAACACGAGTCAACCCTCGTCTGGGCAAACACGAGTCAACCCTCGTCTGGGCAAACACGAGGCAACCCTCGTCTGGGCAAACACGAGTCAACCCTCGTCTGGGCAAACACGAGTCAACCCTCGTCTGGGCAAACACGAGTCAACTCTCGTCTGGGCAAACACGAGTCAACCCTCGTCTGGGCAAACACGAGGCAACCCTCGTCTGGGCAAACACGAGTCAACCCTCGTCTGGGCAAACACGAGTCAACCCTCGTCTGGGCAAACACGAGTCAACCCTCGTCTGGGCAAACACGAGGCAACTCTCGTCTGGGCAAACACGAGTCAACCCTCGTCTGGGCAAACACGAGTCAACCCTCGTCTGGGCAAACACGAGGCAACCCTCGTCTGGGCAAACACGAGGCAACCCTCGTCTGGGCAAACACGAGGCAACTCTCGTCTGGGCAAACACGAGGCAACCCTCGTCTGGGCAAACACGAGGCAACTCTCGTCTGGGCAAACACGAGGCAACCCTCGTCTGGGCAAACACGAGGCAACCCTCGTCTGGACAAACACGAGGCAACCCTCGTCTGGGCAAACACGAGGCAACCCTCTTGGGCAAACACGAGGCAACCCTCGGGCAAACACGAGGCAACCCTCGTCTGGGCAAACACGAGGCAACCCTCGTCTGGGCAAACACGAGGCAACCCTCGTCTGGGCAAACACGAGGCAACTCTCGTCTGGGCAAACACGAGGCAACCCTCGTCTGGGCAAACACGAGGCAACCCTCGTCTGGGCAAACACGAGGCAACCCTCGTCTGGGCAAACACGAGGCAACCCTCGTCTGGGCAAACACGAGGCAACCCTCGTCTGGGCAAACACGAGGCAACCCTCGTCTGGGCAAACACGAGGCAACCCTCGTCTGGGCAAACACGCAACCCTCGTCTGGGCAAACACGAGCCAACCCTCGTCTGGGCAAACACGAGGCAACCCTCGTCTGGGCAAACACGAGGCAACCCTCGTCTGGGCAAACACGAGGCAACCCTCGTCTGGGCAAACACGAGGCAACTCTCGTCTGGGCAAACACGAGGCAACCCTCGTCTGGGCAAACACGAGGCAACCCTCGTCTGGGCAAACACGAGGCAACTCTCGTCTGGGCAAACACGAGGCAACCCTCGTCTGGGCAAACACGAGGCAACTCTCGTCTGGGCAAACACGAGGCAACCCTCGTCTGGGCAAACACGAGGCAACCCTCGTCTGGGCAAACACGAGGCAACTCTCGTCTGGGCAAACACGAGTCAACCCTCGTCTTGGCAAACACGAGGCAACCCTCGTCTGGGCAAACACGAGGCAACCCTCGTCTGGGCAGAGAAACCATCGAAATTCTGATCACTAGATTTAGGATTTTTAGCACGTGTTGCCATGAAAACGAAAAGTCGAAATCAATTGAATGTCAAAAATGACATTTTTATTGTCTTGTCCATGACCACTCAACAGTTTCAAATTCTTATTCACAACAAACAACAACAACAGTCTAATTAAAATACACTTGTGAGCAGCATTTTTTTTCTTCTGCAAAATTTGGATTTATTTCAGATTATCTCAGGAAGTTGCAGCTATTTTTTGCATGAACAAATAAAAGTAAAAGTGATAAGTTTGTGGTTTAATAATTATTTAATATTGTTAAGTAGATTATTATTTTTTTTGTATTCTCTCAGTGTGAGGGAAAGCAATTTCCAACTTAATACAAAATAATAACAATTAACTGAGTTCCCCAATTCTCAGTGTGACTGTGGTAATACAGTATATACCAAGGACTACAGCCACCCATTACTAACAGTTATTTTTCTGCTTCATCATTCAGGTTATTAGTCAGTTTTTTTTTTGTACGATTTTTTAACCAAAGTATATTGGAGATAAGTGGGTCATATGAAGTCTATGTTGCTGGAAGAAAACTGTCCATATATACTTTAAAACTGTTATTTTTTTTATTTTACTAAGTTTTAATTTTTACTGCAACAACGTGCAGAATGGCAGTCCAGTATAACTCAGGGCATTATTTAGTGTGTACGTGTGTGTGCGTACGTATTTATGGTCATTTTCCTAAGAAGGGGTCCACAGCTTTCATCAGATTTGTAAAGGAGTCTGTGACCCAACAAAAGCTAAGACCTCTGCTGTTAACAGTAGTCCTGGCAATAATTGCTTCTTTTGTTGACAACTAACAGCGAAAACCAGGTGCACATCGATAGTTAGTTTCAATAACCACAGGTCATACTGCAGCACTGTATAAAGTATATGCAAAATAATGCTGTTTACATGAATTGCCAGAGTTAGACTAAACCAGATGATGAAATCAATACAAACTCCGCTATCTTGCGAGCGATACATATCACACTCAGAAACTGAGATACATCGTGACAAAGTCAACTCTCCAAGCAGTTGAGAGTTCTAGTGACTAGAGCAACAAGCCAATAAGTGTTTTAGTCGACGTTTCGCTCGAGACTGAGCTTTATCATGTGTACCCTTATGTATCGCACAAGGTATCGACAAATATATAAAATGGACACAGTCAAGCCTTCACTTAAGTTCACGCTAGAGAGTGAGGTATGTGACGACAGCCTTACCTTTCTCGATGATTTTTATGTAAATTTGATAACAGTTATTAAAATGTATCGGAAGCTTACCAACGAGGAGGATCTGATGCACTTCCATTCAAACACAACAAAAGCGAAGCTAAAAGTGGTCACTGGATTTTTCCATAGCAATTAAAATGACTGCAGCTCTGAATGCCTTGAGAAGTGCAACTTCATCTACCTGTTCTTTGTTCAGCTGCACAGACATTCCAGTTTTATCAGTGACTGTAGACGAGGTGCACAACGGATCGTCAACACTCCGTAAAGTTGACAAATCTAACATTAACACCAGTAAGACAATCAGGGATCTCACCAGTAGAAAACCAGAAAACCTTGTCGCTACTATATAACCTGGGATGTAAGTTATACAGTGTAATGCTATAGACTGAAACCTATAAATTCCGACAATGGAGCTAAGAATGTCTGGACTCGGCTGTCAACAATACCTGTCAATACCTATCAACAATACCTGTGTTATACATATGAAAAGCCAATGTTAATTACTGAAATAGTCAGACTAATCTTTAAAGAGGATCTACACAGACATGAATGCCTAGAATCAAATCATCAGCCGTGGCCCATACAACTGGGCAGAACACTGAATGTTTTAACATTGCTAGAGTTTTAACTAAATTGATCCTAAGACACCAAGACACGGCCGTCAAGTGTGGTCACTTGTGTTATTTTGGATCACTGGTTTACTGTCTTGGATACACTAAGTTTATCCTTCATTCTTCTTTATATACCCATGATTGTCCTAACTCTGTACTGGATTGGAAAACTCATCGCCAGCTTAATAAAAAGAGTTCCATTACGTTGCACGTGTGTTTATCCTAGACGTAGGTGTTATGTTCAGTCTATCGTAGACGCGATGACGAGCAATCTACCTATTGTAGTTGTAGACGATGAAGCTCAACCTACCGTAGTGGTTGTCGTGATGAAACTCATTCTGCAATAATAATAACGATAATAATAATAATAATAATAATAATAATAATAATAATAATAATAATAATAATAATAATAATAATAATAATAATATTTATTTGTAGAAGTAGATGATACAGCTGATACAAACCTGGATGACATCACTGACATACTGTATAGCAAGTCTCTGGTTATGCTGAAGATTTCAGGTAACTTAGGTTAATCTTGTCCCCCAGGATACGACCCATAACAGTCAGCTAACACCCAGGTACTACTAGGTGAAGAGGGGCAGCAGGTATAAGCAAACTTGCCCAATGCTTCCACCCGTGCCGGGGATCGATCCAGATCCCTTCAGTGTCTGAGCTAAGGACGCTACCAGTCAAGCCATTAGCTGGGTAGACGTGATGAAGCTCAATCTACCGTATAACCCCTACGGGTTTAGTCCTCCCCAGTAAGTGTAATAATGGTATAAACCCTGGTAATAAATACCCACAAGTTGGTTTAGAAAGACACGTAAGCAATCACTATGACATATTTATTAGAAAACGTTTCGGTCCTGGGACCTTGATCACTTCTAACATACAGAGGTAGAAATACATTATATATAGGCGGAGAGTGAGGTGTGAGCGATGCATGGTGACCTGAAGAATGTCATGTTGGGATGAGGACGGGTAGACGATGAGATCATGTGACTCCTGTGTTGTTGGGTTGGTGGTGCTTAGCCTGCTTAAGTATCATGTGTGCTAATATTTTTGAAATTTTGTGGTTTCCAGTGTTACATTCTATTATGTCGGTGACGGCGATTAGTGAGGCTTCTAGGCACCGTCGGCGTCTGAGGTCTGGTTCGGTGAGAACGAGTTGTGCCTCATTCCAGTTCACTCAGCATCCTCATTCCCAACACCGTTACCTGGCTAAGATACGTTGATGATATATTGGTGACGTGGACTTAGCTCTGTGAAGACCTGTTTGCGCGCTCTCTACGAATTGAAGCAAGATGCCCTCCATCGAGCAACTTTACCAACAGCTTAAGGAAGAATTGAGGATGGCAAAGATGGAGATTCGGCGACTGACCGAGGAAAACAAGAAGATTCGTAGTAGTCCTCCTGTTTTGAGTCCTCAGGTCAAGAAGGGAAACTGGTCAGTGGCTGGACAGCAGGGAACGAAGTTGACGATCAAGAAGACGAATGGAAAGGTAGAAACGATGAAGAAGAAAGAGACTGCCGTGGAAACTGTTGTGGAAACATCTAATACATTCTCAGTGCTACCCGACGAATGTGAGTCGACTACTGGGAACGTCACGACGAGCAACACCAAGGAAGGTAAGAATATTGTTGTTGTTGGGGATAGCCAAGTTAGGTATATGGATAGGGCGTTCTGCTTGAAGGACAGGAGTAGGAGACAGAGAGTTTGCTTTCCTGGGGCTGGGATGGAGGATATTGTTAGCCGTCTGGATGACATCATGAGAGGTAATGGGAGCAATCCTATTATCTGTCTCAGTGCTGGAGGCAATGATGTTGGCAGACGTAGGAGTGAAGACCTGATTAGCAGGTATAGGTCAGCAATAGAAATAATTAGGAGGAAGGGTGGGAACCCTGTCATATGTGGTATTTTGCCAAGGAGAGGAGTTGGAAATGAATGGTTGTCCAGGGCAATTGGTGTCAATTGCTGGCTGGACAAATACTGTAAGGAAAATGCGGTAACATTCATTGACAACTGGGACCTCTTCTATGGCAGAAATGACATGTATGCCAGGGATGGGGTTCACTTATCTAGGACTGGGGTGGGAGCACTGGCAACTGCAGCAGAGGGAGCTGTTAGGACTTTAAACTAGGAATAGTAAGTGGTATGGGTTTTGGCAGGAAAACAGTGAAGTCCCAGTGTAGTAATATTATGAGTTCTAGGGGAACTAGTAATAAGCAGAACGAGGTAGATATTGAAAAGCCAGTGACATTGGGTGATAAGGACAGTAATAGGTTTAGTAGAAA
This sequence comes from Cherax quadricarinatus, assembly GCF_038502225.1. Lineage (NCBI taxonomy): Eukaryota > Metazoa > Arthropoda > Malacostraca > Decapoda > Parastacidae > Cherax > Cherax quadricarinatus. The sequence continues at coordinate 397,335 of NC_091294.1, read as the reverse complement.
AACAGAAATGAGCAGGAAGGGTAAAGAGAAAGGAGAGTCTTTCAATGTTTATTATGCTAATTGCCGTAGTGCTAGGAATAAGATGGACGAGTTGAGATTAGTTGCTAGTGCAGGTAACATTGATGTATTTGCCTTAACTGAGACGTGGTTTAATTCAAAAAGTCGAGACATGCCTGCGGAATGGCACATTCAGGGTTTTAAATTGTTCCAAGCACATAGAAGTATCGGGAAGGGGGGGGGGTGGCATTGTATATCCGAGATCGCTTGAACTGTTGCATAAAAACGGGTATTAAGTCTGAAGTAACACATACAGAGTCTGTTTGGATAGAATTTTCAGAGGGGCATGAAAAACTGATTTTAGGAGTGATATACCGTCCCCCAAACTTAGATAGGGACCAAGGGAGACTACTATGGGAGGAAATTGTTAAGGCCACAAGGCATGATAATGTAGTAATTCTAGGAGACTTTAACTTTAGTCATATTGATTGGAATTTCTTGACTGGGAATTTAGAATCATACGACTTCTTAGAAGTAGTTCAGGATTGTTTTTTGAAGCAGTTTGTGACAGAACCTACAAGGGAAAATAACCTGCTTGACTTAGTTCTGGCAAACAATGAATCCCTTGTTAATAATTTAGAAATTTCAGAGGAACTGGGTGCTAGCGACCACAAATCAATTACATTTAGCATTGAATGGAAGTACGATAGTAGCGATAACTCAGTAACAGTCCCAGATTTTCGCTTAGCAGATTACGATGGGCTTAGAGAACACTTATCGTCTGTTGACTGGGGTAACGAAGAGAGCTATCAATATGACAGTTTTCTGAACACTATACATGCTGCTCAAAGAACGTTTATCCCATATAAAGAAATTAGATCAAATAGAAATGACCCAAAATGGATGAATAATAGGTTCAAATATCTACTAGGGCATAAGAAAGGAATTTATAGGCGTATCAAAAGAGGTGAGGGTCATCTTATGAATCAGTATATTGACATTAAGAGGGACATTAAAAAGGGGATAAGAAACGCTAAAAGGGACTATGAAATTAAAGTTACTAGGGATTCTAAAACTAACCCAAAAAGTTTTTTCCAGGTCTATAGAACAAAAGTTAGAGATAAAAATAACTATGGGCATCTTACTGACAAAGAGAATGAAATGTGCTCGATTTTAAATAATTATTTTCTCTCGGTTTTTACACAGGAAGACACTAACAATATTCCAGTAATTAATTTTTACAGTGGGCTAGAGGAAGATAAATTATGTAACATCACAGTCACTAGTGAAATGGTTGTGAAGCAGATAGACAGACTGAAGCAAAATAAGTCACCGGGTCCTGATGAGGGTTTTTCAAGGGTTCTTAAGGAATGCAAAATGGAACTCTGTGAACCATTAACTAATATTTTTAATTTATCTCTTCAAACAGGTGTAGTGTCTGATATGTGGAAGATGGCTAATGTAATTCCTATTTTTAAAACAGGGGACAAGTCGTTACCGTCAAATTACCACCCAATAAGCCTGACCTCAATTGTAGGCAAATTACTAGGGTCAATTATAGCTCAGATTATAAGAAGCCATCTCGATAAGCATAGCTTGATTAATGATACTCATCATGGATTCACAAGAGGCCGATCTTGTCTAACTAATTTATTAACTTTCTTCAGTAAAGCTGTTAGCTAACAATCTGCCGGTATTTTATACCATTTTAATGTTCATTCAGTAAAGCTTTTGAGGCTGTTGACCACGATAAAGAATTTGATATTATTTACTTAGATTTTAGTAAGGCTTTTGATAGAGTTCCGCACCATAGACTGTTAAAGAAAGTGGCAGCTCATGGCATTGGGGGAAAAGTGCTCTCGTGGATCGAGTCATGGCTCACAGACAGGAAGCAGAGAGTGTCCATAAATGGGGTTAAATCCGAGTGGGGATCTGTAACAAGTGGCATTCCACAGGGATCAGTCTTGGGCCCGTTGTTGTTTATAATATATATCAATGATCTTGATGAGGGAATTACTAGTGATATGAGCAAATTCGCCGATGACACAAAGATAGGTAGGATAATTGATTCAAACGTAGATGTTATGGAACTTCAGGAGGATTTAAACAAACTCTATTCTTGATCAGAAAAGTGGCAGATGCAGTTCAATGTAGATAAATGCAAGGTTCTGAAGCTCGGGAGTGCCCATAGCCCTAGTACTTATAAGTTAAATGATGTTGGGTGAGTGGGGAAGTGTGGACAGACGATGAACAGTCGTGAGAGGAAGGTCTTGAGTTGTAGATGAAAGAGCCAGGGCTAAACCCAGCTGCGTGGCACTGCGAGGCAGTGTAGAGAGGGCATGTTGAGGGCATAGAGGAGAGAGCAGACTGCAGACAGTGCTCGCCGACTGATATGCTTCAGGCTGAGGTGAAGAGCTGGTTTGGACGTCAGGTGTTGGGAAGGGTGTTGTGTGTTTGGCTACACTTCGCTGGTGATGGAGCCACTCTTGAGTCTTTTGAAGTCTCTCTTGGACATGTGGAATAGTTGCATTCTGAGGTTGGAGCAGTTCAGATTCGCCACGAGGTAAGATAGTGCGTTTTCAAAGCGAATTTGGTGAGGTTTGGTGCAGGTGTACTTAACAGCTTCTTTCATTAAGTGGAGCATATCAACTGCGCTCATTTCGGTTGGGAGGTTGGGGGTGGTGTAGAAGGTTAGAGACCCATTAAAGGCTTGGCTTAGGTAACGGTTGCCTGTGGTTTCTTCTTCGACTACTACTTCGTCTTTGTCCGAGGGTTGTTCATAATGTTCTGGTACTATTTCGTCTTCTGTGACTGTGTTGAGAGGAGGCAGGGAGTGTTGGTCGGTCGTGATTTGTTGGGCTGGTGGTGGGTGGTGAGAGGTGGCAGTAGACGGTGGTGTTGGTTCTGGAGTAGAGTCTTGGTCAGAGATACGAGTAGGACCAGGGGTTGAGGTGAAGTTAACAATGTCTGGAATTAGCTTGAGGAGGTCTTGTGATGGTGGCGAGTCTGGAAAGTTGAAGTTTGGCATGTTGTTTAGGCGAAACAGTTCATTGATTGTTGTGTTGAATGAGCCAGGGTTTGCAGCATTAGTAAGGTGTGCATACATCATACAGTATAGCACCTTGGATGGAGCAGCGTCAGGAAGAGCAGAGAGGGACTGGCTGGGTGGAGACGATTGTTGTGTAGCTTGAAGGACTTCGGTGGTATCTGATTGAATTTTTGCAATGGCGGCGTATGTTGGCGATTTAGGGTTGTTCTTCTTGGTTTCTTCAATGATTTTCCTAGACAGGGCTTCTTTACGTAGAGGGCATTTTGCTGCAAGGGTGTGGTGAGTACCCTTGCAGTTGAGGCAGGTAGGAGAGGCAGTGGTAGTAGAACATTCCTTGAAGTCATGGCCGTCTTTACCGCAGTTTGTGCAGTACTTCTTCCCTTTCGGAGGACAGTCAGGCGTTGAGTGGTGATAGGAGTAGCAGGGCCAGCATGGCGAGATGTGGGCGAAACGTTCGGGTTCTATGTGACTTGGATGGATATGATAGTAGGAGATAGCTAGGCCGTCAGACAGTGCTCTAGTAGCCATCTCGATGTTGGAGAAGGTTAACTTGATCATTGTAGAAGCGTTGGGGATTTTGGTGATAAGTTCAATCGACGCCCAGGTATTTTGTTCCTCGATAGAGGTCTTGAGATCCTCAGTCGATAAAGAAGTGACGAGTTTGTCCAGCCGTTTGACGAAAATGGAACGTTTCGCCAGCAAAAAAGGTGAATGGGAGATGGTGAACTGTCGGTCTCTTAGGGTTTTCATAGAAGTGTCGGCGATCAGCTTTGTGGCTTCATAATCGTCAGTACAGACGACGATGAATGAGTCTTTCGTCGAGTGGATGGCTGTAAATTTAACTTGTAGGCAAGTCTTTACAGCGGCAGCAAGGGCAAGTTTAGTAGAGTCATTTATTACTCCACTGTTGGGTTTGATCCTTACACGGTTTGCAAGCATCCTGAAGGAGTAAGTTAGGCGCTGGTACGATGACTATAGGTTCCCCTCCCCGACGGGGATCGAAGGAACACTTCTTGAGGTGAGAAGCGACTGTGTCTTACGATGATGTGTTTGGAGTGACTGAAGCAGAAGAAAGGATCCTGGCGCTTATATAGTAACGTCAGGTGTAGCAGACGAGGGCATATTCACTGGTAGGCGGGATTCCCCAGTGGAAGTAGGTCCTTCCCAAAGAGATGGGTTAGTTGTAGTAGTAGTTGTCGTAGCCGTGAAGGTTATGTACATGTCCTCAGAATTAAGATTCCATGATGTTGCAGTGTCTGACAAGTTGTGTACGAATGGTATATAATACCGACAAGATGAGATTAAGACACATGTGCAACATCTGGGGCTTTATCAATACAAATTCTTGAATCTTAATCTCATCTTGTCGGTATTATATACCATTCGTACACAACTTGTCAGACACTGCAACATCATGGAATCTTAATTCTGAGGACATGTACATAACCTTCACGACTACGACAACTACTACTACAAAGTGTGACTTTGTCAATGGTCCAAGTCGGACCGAAACGTCGTCGTAAGCTTCTCTCTTTTGGTCAGTGGTCAGTGGTCAGTGGTCAGTCGTCACGTGAGGTCACAGACCCTGAGCTGCTTTGGGGATTAGCGTGGACGGTTACAAAGCATGGCTTGCTTCTGCAGTGTTTTAAAAATTGAGGTTGGAGAGTTGAAGGAGGAGGTCTTGCTTCTCCAGGAGGAGATTAGGAGGCTGAAGGTCCACCTCAATGGGTCTGGGAGAGAGTGTGAGGTGGCTGGAGTTGTGGGGAATGAGGCTTCTAGCAGTGAGGTGCAGTCTGTCTCTCGCTGTGAGGAGGCTGTAGTTGGGGAGGTAGCAACGGCTATCAGCAGTGAGGTGCAGTCCAGCACCTGCTACAAGTGGCAAGTGGTTCACAGTAATGGGAGGCGCATCAGAGTAAGGAAAGTTAAGAGTGAAGATCTGAAGGTAGGAAATCGCTTCTCTGTTCTTCAGGATGAATGTACTTCAGTGGCCAGTGAAGGTAAGGGTACTACTGCCCCTGCTAATGGAGGTAAGCGCATTCTTGTGGTTGGTGACTCTCAGGTAAGATATATTGACCGTGCTTTTTGTAATAGGAATAAGAAGATGAGAGATAGAGTGTGCTTCCCTGGAGCTGGTGTTGGGGACATTGTCAACAGGCTGGATAATATCATGTCAGGCAATGGGAACAAGCCCATTATCTGTCTCAGTGCTGGTGGAAATGATATTGGGAAGGGTAGGAGAGAAGAGCTGCTAGATAAGTACAGGTCAGCTATAGATTTCATTAAGTCTAAGGGAGGGATCCCAATCATATGTAGCATCTTGCCTAGAAGGGGAGTAGGAAATGAATGGTTGTCTAGGGCAATTGGTGTAAATTGCTGGCTATACAGATACTGCAAGGAACTTGCAATCCCATTCATTGACAACTGGAACAACTTTTATGGCAAACATGATATGTATGCAAGGGATGGGGTACATCTCTCTGGGGCTGGGGTGGTAGCACTTGCAGACTCGATTGAGAAGGCCATTGGTGAAATGCCTATGATTTTAAACTGATGGAAGATAGAGGTATGGGTGTGTGTGGGAAACAAGCAGGTTGCAACACTTGGGTTGGAAACAGTAAATGTATAAAAGGCATTCAGCATGAAGTTATAAATAAAGACAATAGATCAGGTCAGCAAACAAAGGGGGACAGCAGAGGGCAGCAAGGGACTAGCTCCCTTAAGGTTTACTATACTAATAGCAGGAGTGTAAGAAATAAGATAGATGAGCTAAGATTAATTGCAAGTGCAGGAAACATAGATATTATTGCTATAACAGAGACCTGGCTCAATCTGAAAGATAGAGAGATGCCCTCTGAATGTCACATACAAGGCTATAAATTATTCCACACTGACAGGGTCAACAGGAAAGGTGGTGGAGTAGCGATGTATGTCAGAGACAATTTAAATTGTTGTGTTAGACAAGATATTAAATTAGAAGCGTCAGCCACTGAATCTGTTTGGTTACAGCTTCTCGAGGGCCGAGAAAAACTAATTTTGGGTGTGATTTACAGGGCCCCAAATCTTGATAGGGAGTGCAGTAAACTTCTATGGGACGAAATTCGTAAGGCATCTACATACGAAAATGTTGTGCTAATGGGAGATTTCAACTATAGACAGATTGACTGGAGCAATTTGACAGGAAATTTAGAGTCAGGTGACTTTCTTGATACGATCCAGGATTGTTTTTTAAAACAGTTTGTGACAGAGCCAACTAGGGGAAATAACCTCCTTGACTTGGTTCTTGCCAGTAGGGAAACACTAATTAATAATCTTGAGGTTAATGATGAGCTTGGGGAAAGTGATCACAAATCACTCAGTTTTAATATATCATGGAATTCCCCTAATAATGGCAATCAAGTCTCCGTTCCTGACTTTCGCTTGGCTGATTTCATAGGACTGAAAAATTACTTAGGTGGGCTGAACTGGAATGACCTGACTAAGGGTCAGGTAGGTGGTGATGGTTGCCGATATGATGCTTTCCAGGGCATAGTTCTAGCTGCTCAGTCAAATTATGTTCCAAATAGGGAAATCAGATCAAACAAAAATGATCCTAAATGGATGAACAATAGATTAAAATATCTGATTGGTCAAAAGAGAGGCATATATAGGCAAATCAAAAGAGGAGAGGGGCAATTAAGAAATCGATATATTCAGTTAAAGAGAGAAATAAAAAAGGGAATTAGAAAAGCAAAAAGAGATTATGAGGTTAAAGTTGCAAGAGAATCGATGACTAACCCAAAAGGATTCTTTCAGGTATACAGAAGTAAGATCAGGGACAAGATAGGCCCACTCAAAAGTTCCTCGGGTCAGCTCACTGACAGTGATAAGGAAATGTGTAGAATTTTTAACACATACTTCCTCTCAGTTTTTACACAGGAGGATACCAGCGATATTCCAGTAATGATAAATTATGTAGAACAGGACGATAATAAACTGTGCACGATTAGGGTCACAAGTGACATGGTCCTTAGGCAAATAGATAAATTAAAACCTAACAAATCCCCAGGCCCTGATGAACTGTATGCAAGGGTTCTAAAGGAATGTAAAGAGGAGCTTAGCACACCTTTGGCTAATCTTTTCAACATATCACTACAAACTGGCATGGTGCCAGATAAGTGGAAAATGGCAAATGTGATACCTATTTTCAAAACAGGTGACAGGTCCTTAGCTTCGAACTATAGACCAATAAGCCTAACCTCCATAGTGGGAAAATTTATGGAATCAATAATTGCCGAGGCAGTTCGTAGCCACCTTGAAAAGCATAAATTAATCAACGAATCTCAGCATGGTTTTACAAAGGGGCGTTCCTGCCTTACGAATTTATTAACTTTTTTCACTAAGGTATTTGAGGAGGTAGATCATGGTAATGAATATGATATTGTGTATATGGACTTCAGTAAGGCTTTTGACAGGGTCCCACATCAGAGACTATTGAGGAAAATTAAAGCACATGGAATAGGAGGAGAAATTTTTTCCTGGATAGAGGCATGGTTGACAAATAGGCAGCAGAGAGTTTGCATAAATGGGGAGAAATCAGAGTGGGGAAGCGTCACGAGCGGTGTTCCACAGGGGTCAGTGTTGGGCCCCCTGCTGTTCACAATCTACATAAACGACATAGATGAGGGCATAAAGAGCGACATCGGCAAGTTTGCCGATGACACCAAAATAGGCCGTCGAATTCATTCTGACGAGGACATTCGAGCACTCCAGGAAGGTTTGAATAGACTGATGCAGTGGTCGGAGAAGTGGCAGATGCAGTTTAATATAGACAAATGCAAAGTTCTAAATGTTGGACAGGACAATAACCATGCCACATATAAACTAAATAATGTAGATCTTAATATTACGGATTGCGAAAAAGATTTAGGAGTTCTGGTTAGCAGTAATCTGCAACCAAGACAACAGTGCATAAGTGTTCGCAATAAAGCTAATAGAATCCTTGGCTTCATATCAAGAAGCATAAATAATAGGAGTCCTCAGATTGTTCTTCAACTCTATACATCCTTGGTTAGGCCTCATTTAGATTATGCTGCACAGTTTTGGTCACCGTATTACAGAATGGATATAAATTCTCCGGAAAATGTACAAAGGAGGATGACAAAGTTGATCCCATGTAGTGTAAGAATGGTATATAATACCGACAAGATGAGATTAAGACACATGTGCAACATCTGGGTATCTTTATTGTAGACGTTTCGCCATCCAGTGGCTTTATCAATACAAATTCTAGGACATAACTTTAAGACAGTATCTCCACGACTATGGTGCTCTTCGCACCTACTCCTAGGTTGAGGGACTGATTACCTCATCTTCTGTACATAGTTCTACTGTCTTCAAGTTATGTCCTAGAATTTGTATTGATAAAGCCACTGGATGGCGAAACGTCTACAATAAAGATACCCAGATGTTGCACATGTGTCTTAATCTCATCTTGATCCCATGTATCAGAAACCTTCCCTATGAGGATAGACTAAGGGCACTGAAACTGCACTCTCTAGAAAGACGTAGAATTAGGGGGGATATGATTGAGGTGTATAAATGGAAGACAGGAATAAATAAAGGGGATGTAAATAGTGTGCTGAAAATATCTAGCCTAGACAGGACTCGCAGCAATGGTTTTAAGTTGGAAAAATTCAGATTCAGGAAGGATATAGGAAAGTACTGGTTTGGTAATAGAGTTGTGGATGAGTGGAACAAACTCCCAAGTACCGTTATAGAGGCCAGAGCGTTGTGTAGCTTTAAAAATAGGTTGGATAAATACATGAGTAGATGTGGGTGGGTGTGAGTTAGACCTGATAGCTTGTGCTACCAGGTCGGTTGCCGTGTTCCTCCCTTAAGTCAATGTGACCTGACCTGACTAGATTGAACATTAAAATGGTATAAAATACCGACAGGTTGTTAGGTAAGACACATATGCAACAGTTAGGTATCTTTATTATGAAACGTTTCGCCTACACAGTAGGCTTCTTCAGTCAAGTACAGAAAAGTTGATAGAAGCAGAAGATACTTGAAGACGATGTAATCAGTCCATCACCCTTAAAGTTTTGAGGTGGTCAGTCCCTCAGTCTGGAGAAGAGCATTGTTCCATAGTATTGTTTCATACTATGGAACAATGCTCTTCTCCAGACTGAGGGACTGACCACCTCAAAACTTTAAGGGTGATGGACTGATTACATCGTCTTCAAGTATCTTCTGCTCAGTCTGGAGAAGAGCATTGTTCCATAGTATTGTTTCATACTATGGAACAATGCTCTTCTCCAGACTGAGGGACTGACCACCTCAAAACTTTAAGGGTGATGGACTGATTACATCGTCTTCAAGTATCTTCTGCTTCTATCAACTTTTCTGTACTTGACTGAAGAAGCCTACTGTGTAGGCGAAACGTTTCATAATAAAGATACCTAACTGTTGCATATGTGTCTTACCTAATGACCTGACTAGGTTGGGTGCATTGGCTTAAGCCGGTAGGAGACTTGGACCTGCCTCGCATGGGCCAGTAGGCCTTCTGCAGTGTTCCTTCGTTCTTATGTTCTTATGTTCTTATGCAGCATATGGGAATCTTTATTCAGGAAACGTTTCGCCACACAGTGGCTTCATCAGTCCAATACAAAGAGGAAGGCGTAAGGAGAGGAGGAGTATGAGGTAATCAGTCCCTCAACCTGGAGTCGATGTGTTCAGTCCATCACCTCACCTCACTACAGTATATAAGCCACGTCTACGGCCCTATGCTGTACATTCTACAAGATTGATGGACTGAACACATCGACTCCAGGTTGAGGGACTGATTACCTCATACTCCTCCTCTCCTTACGCCTTCCTCTTTGTATTGGACTGATGAAGCCACTGTGTGGCGAAACGTTTCCTGAATAAAGATTCCCATATGCTGCATAAGTGTCTCAATCTTCAACATGTTCTTATGTTCTTATGTTCATAGTGCTCCCATGTGGTGATGTTGCCACGAATACTCGCCGGGCACTTGCTATGAGTAACATCAACGTTTCCACTATAAACACATCATCTATCAAAGATCTCACTAGGAAACGCTGCCCCACACCTCTAACTTCTACAGCAGGCGTCTACATCATCCCCTGCGAATTATGTCCCAAGTAATATGTAGAAGACACAGGCAGAGGTCTTGCGGTCTGCCTGAACGAGCATCGAAGTGCCTGTAACAGAGACGATTTAAGGTACGCCTGTGTCCTCCACAGAGACTCCACGGGGCATTTGATGAACTGGAATGAGTCATGTGCAAGAAAGGTATAAAATACCGACAATATGAAAGTTAAGACACATGTGCAACATCTGGATATCTTTATTGTAGACGTTTTGCCATCCAGTGGCTTTATCAATACAGATTCTAGGACATAATAGGAAGACAGTAGAACTATATACAAAAGATGAGGTAATCAGTCCCTCGGCCTTGGAGTTAGTGTTCACAGCATCGTGGTGGAGGAGAATCTGGAGCAAAGGCAAGAAGACTGGCGTTTATATAGGCGTCAGTGGAAGGGACGGGCAGCAGACGAGGGCACAACTTGTCAGACACTGCAACATCATGGAATCTTGGTTCAGAGGACATCTACAAGACCTTCTTCACGGCTGCTGCAACTAACCCATCTCTTTGGGAAGGACCTACTTCCACTGGGGAATCCCGCCTACCAGTGACTGCCCTCGTCTGCTGCCCGTCCCTTCCACTGACGCCTATATAAACGCCAGTCTTCTTGCCTTTGCTCCAGATTCTCCTCCACCACGATGCTGTGAACACTAACTCCAAGGCCGAGGGACTGATTACCTCATCTTTTGTATATAGTTCTACTGTCTTCCTATTATGTCCTAGAATCTGTATTGATAAAGCCACTGGATGGCGAAACGTCTACAATAAAGATATCCAGATGTTGCACATGGAATGAGTCACAACTCGTTCTCCGAACCAGACCTCAGACGCCGACGGTGCCTAGAAGCCTCACTAATCGCCGTCACCGACATAATATAATGTAACACTGGAAACCACAAAATTTCAAAAATATTAGCACACATGATGCTTAAGCAGGCTAAGCACCACCAACCCAACAACACAGGAGTCACATGATCTCATCGTCTACCCGTCCTCATCCCAACATGACATTCTTCAGGTCACCATGCATCACTCACACCTCACTCTCCGCCTATATATAATGTATTTCTACCTCTGTTGAACTGACCAGAAGAGTGCTTGAACAGCATATGTCGCATCATTGTAGAAACCTTTCTCCCTCGGGAGCCAGAGACGGGTCATCGCAAGATTGAGACCCGTACCAGGACTACGGTCTTGGCGAACATTATACACACATGTATGTTAGAAGTGATCACGGTCCCAGGACCGAAACGTTTTCTAATAAATATGTCATAGTGATTGCTTACGTGTCTTTCTAAACCAAAGTGTAATAATAACAATAGATGTGCATACAACAGGTAGATGGTTCACAGACAACAGGCAGATGGTTCACATACAACAGACAGATGGTTCACATACAACAGGCAGATGGTTCACATACAACAGACAGATGGTTCACATGCAACAGATGGTTCACATACAACAAACAGATGGTTCACATACAAAAGACAGATGGTTCACATGCAACAGGTTGCCGCACGCAACCCGACGTACGAACTACAGCCCGACTGATCAGGTACTGACTTTAGGTGCCTGTCCAGTGCCTTCTTGAAGACAGCCAGGGGTCTATTGGTAATCCCCCTTATGTATGATGGGAGGCAGTTAAACAGTCTTGGGCCCCTAACACTTATTGTGTTGTCTCTTAACGTGCAAGTGGCGCCCCTGCTTTTCATTGGGAAGATGCTGCATCGTCAGCCGAGTCTTTTGCTCTCATAGGGAGTGATTTTCTTGAGCAAGTTTGGTACTAATCCCTCTAGGATTTTCCAAGCGTATATAATCATGTATCTCTCCCACTTGCGTTCTAGGGAATATATGTTGAGGAACTTTAAGTGTTCCCAGTAACTGAGGTGTTTTATCGCAGTTATGTGTGCCGTGAAGGTTCTCTGTACATTTTCTAGATCAGCGATTTCACCTGCCTTGAAAGGTGCTGTTAGTGCGCAGCAATATTCCAGCCTAGATAGAACAAGCGACCTGAAGAGTGTCATCATGGGCTTGGTATCCCTAGTTCTGAAGGCTCTCTCCCCTCAAGGAAGGTTCCTTGATGTTCCTTGATGAGGGGCTCTTGATTTAGGGAATTGGATCTGTGTTCCAGTTCCCCGAATTAAACCTGAATGCCTTCCACATCCCCCCTCCAGGCGCTGTATAATCCTCCGGGTTTAGCGCTTCCCCTTGATTATAATAATAATAATCTGAAGGCTCTCATTATCCATCCTGTCATTTTTCTAGCAGATTCGATTGATACAACGTTGTCATCTTTGAAGGTGAGATCCTCTGACATTATCACTCCCAGGTCTTTTATATTAGTTTTTTTTTCTCTATTGTGTGGTTGGAATTTGTTTTATACTCCCACATAGTTTTAATTTCCTCACGTTTTCCATATCGGAGTAATTAAAATTTCTCATCATTGAACTTTATATTGTTTTCTGCGGCCCATTTAAAGATTTGGTTGATGTCCGCCTGGAGTCTTGCAGTGTCTTCAATGGAGGTCACTGCCATGCAAATTCGGGTGTTATCTGCAAAGGAAGACACGGTGCTGTGGCTGACATCCCTGTCTATGTCAGACATGAGGATGAGGAACAGGATGGGAGCGAGTACTGTGCCTTGTGGAACAGAGCTTTTCACAGTAGCCGCCTCAGACTTTACTCACTTTACTACTACTCTTTGTGTTCTATTTGTTAGGAAATTATAGATACATCTGCCAACTTTTCCTGTTATTCCTTTATCGTGCATTATGTGCGCTATTACACCATTGTCACACTTGTTAAAGGCTTTTGCAATGTCTCTGTATATTACATCTGCGTTTTGTTTGTCTTCTAGAGCATCCATGACCTTGTCATAGTGGTCCAGTAGTTGGGACAGACAGGAGCGACCTACTCTAAACCCATGTTGTCCTGGGTTGTGTAACTGATGGGTATCTAGATGAGCGGCGATCTTGTTTTTTAGAACCCTTTCAAATATTTGTATGATATTGGTTGTTAGCGCTATCAGTCTGTAATTCTTTGCTATTGCTTTACTGCCCCTTTTGTGGAGTGGGGCTATGTTTGTTGTTTTCAGAAGCTGTGAGACGACCCTTGTGTCCATGCTCCCTCTGCATAGGATGTCAAAAGCACTTGATGGTGGGGGGGGGGGGGGGTTCTTGCAGTTCTTGATGAACACTGAGTGTGGGTCTGGGGCAGAATGCTGGGTCATGTCATTTATCGCCGTTTTGAAGTCATATGGCGTCAGGATAATATCAGATAGGTTTGAATCTACCAAATTCTGTGTCCCTCTCATAATAAAATTAATTTAGGTCTTTGATTCTCATTCTGGTTAGCGGCTCGCTAAAAACTGTGAAGTACCCATCTCGTCTAAGTAGGGGCCGAATGCTGGATTTTGTTCTTGACTAAGATTTGGTATAAGAAAAAAAATATTTTGGGTTCCTTTCAATTTCACTTATGGCTTTTAGTTCCTCCCGCGTTTCTTGACTCCTGTAAGATTTCTTTAATTTAAGTTCGATGTTTGCTATTTCTCTGATCAGTGTCTCCCTTCGTATTACAGATATTGGCCTCTTTTAGCCGCTCTGTTATTCTTTGCCTTCACCTGTATAGGGAGCACCTTTCCCTTTTTAATTTACATCTTCTCTTCCTTTTCTTTAAAGGAATATACCTTGATCATACCTCGAGTGCCACAGAGTTAGTTTGTTCTAGACAGGTTTGGATCCGTGTTGCTTAGGATATCTTCCCAGTTTATATCATTTAGGACCTGGTTTACCTGGTCCCACCTTATGTTTTTGTTGTTGAAGTTGAATTTGGTGAAGGTTCCCTCGTGACTGATCACATTGTGTTGGTCTGGAGCCTCGGACTGACATGTCTGAATCTCTCTTATGTTGTGACCTGAGTAGATTCTTCTTCATATAAAATATTTCGTATAAGATCATCATTGCTAGTAAAAATGAGGTCCAGTGTATCCTCCACATATAACAGATAGATGGTTCACATACAACAGGCAGATGGTTCACATACAACAGGCAGATGGTTCACATACAACAGGCAGATGGTTCACATACAACAGGCAGATGGTTCACATACAACAGACAGATGGTTCACATACAACAGGCAGATGGTTCACATACAACAGGCAGATGGTTCACATACAACAGACAGAATGTTCACATACAACAGACAGATGGTTCACATACAACAGACAGATGGTTCACATACAACAGACAGATGGTTCACATACAACAGACAGAATGTTCACATACAACAGACAGATGGTTCACATACAACAGACAGAATGTTCACATACAACAGACAGATGGTTCACAAACAACAGACAGATGGTTCACATACAACAGACAGATGGTTCACATACAACAGACAGATGGTTCACATACAACAGACAGATGGTTCACATACAACAGACAGATGGTTCACATACAACAGACAGATGGTTCGCATACAACAGACAGATGGTTCACATACAACAGAGAGATGGTTCGCATGCAACAGACAGATGGTTCACATACAACAGACAGATGGTTCACATACAACAGACAGATGGTTCACATACAACAGACAGATGGTTCACATACAACAGACAGATGGTTCACATACAACAGACAGATGGTTCACATACAACAGACAGATGGTTCACATACAACAGACAGATGGTTCACATACAACAGACAGATGGTTCACATACAACAGACAGATGGTTCACATACAACAGACAGATGGTTCACATACAACAGACAGATGGTTCACATACAACAGACAGATGGTTCACAAACAACAGACAGATGGTTCACAAACAACAGACAGATGGTTCACATACAACAGACAGATGGTTCGCATACAACAGACAGATGGTTCACATACAACAGACAGATGGTTCACATACAACAGACAGATGGTTCACATGTGTTGCAGTCTATGAAAAAGGCTCAAGGAATAACTTGTATATATTGTCTTTTCACATAATTTTATGTTACTGATGTTTTTCTTAACAGATAAAATTAAAATTTCATTCTTTATATTATTATTTGACTTATTATATTAGCTTATGTATGTAAGTAGCATGTAACAAGTACACTGCTGTGTTGGAGAGTTCTGATTGGCTGCCAGCACTTGCAGACTGTCTGCCCTCTTGTTTCTCAGTTGGTGTCAGGGATAAGCTCTTACCTGGTCACAGACCGGGCCGCGGGGGCGTTGACCCCCGGAACTCTCTCCAGGTAAACTCCAGGTTACCAGTCACCTGATGTCGAAGCAGCAGGCCTTGCTTCGCCCTCTGTCTCTCTCTCTAGCTGTTGCTGGTGGTGGCAACATGCTTTCTCTCTGTTCTGTCATTTGGTGTAATTTAGACTCTGTATTTGGTAGAGCATGTTTCCATTGGTGAACCAGGACATAGTCTTTTAACTCTGTGCAACTTTGTTCACAGACAGTTGTTTAGACTTGGTGATATTTGACGTTTTGAGAGCTGTGCCGTGGAGACACTCTTTATATCTCTAGTCCCAGTTAAACTCTCGACCTACATTTGTTCTGGCATTTACATACTGTCGTAGTCGGGGAATTGATAATGCTCAACTTAATTTCAGTAACACGAGAGTTTTATTCCTTTTGTGTAGAATCTGTTACAGGTGTACAGTTGGGGTCGTTTTGGGCCTCCTGGATTCCTTGCCTGACGCTATACTGTTTACTGCTGCTTACAGCATTGTTACGAATCAGTCATCATATTGGCCATGCAAGCTGATTGCCTTGTTGGTTGAGAGGTTAGATTATTTAGGGACTTGTTGTCAATCAGTACCTAAGTCTTACTGAGTTATACCGAGTATTACTGACCACATACATATATACACATACATGCTTATTTATCTATATTTCTCATATTAATGAGTGACTCTCATAGCAACGTACCTCGTGGTACATATTAATAGGTGTACCGGGTATCTGAAGTGCCTATAGCACCGTTCGTAAAGTATAGGATAAGTAAATATAACAGGATATACTCAAAGAGTACTGTAGGAGCTTATTTCCTTAATTATGCCAAACATTAGCTGTAATTATTACCATCTAGACACATTCGTTATTAAAGGTATAAACTTTCATTTAGTTGGTTAGTATTCATCCAGTTGTAATCTCAAAGTGCTATTTAAAAGCCTCTTGATTTTTAAGGATAACTGACCTGGAATTTTCTGACAAACTGTTACTCAACCAGAAACAGGCTAGATGCTAGAGGCGGATCAATAAGCTGACCTAGTATTGTCTGGAGACACAGATGTCGCATTTTGTAATATGCAACAGGCAGATGATTGACATGCAACAGGCAGATGGTCACAAGCACAGATGGTTCACAAGGACAGATGGTTCACAAGCACAGATGGTTCACAAGCACAGATGGTTCACAAGGACAGATGGTTCACAAGCACAGATGGTTCACATACACCTGGACATCAGAATCTAGACAGTAATAATGGTTCCACTTGAGATTAAAATATGAGTCATATTTGAATAATTCCATGACTGACTCACCACAGGTGAGTACCACTTGAATAAAGTTATTTTAGTTTTTGGATTAGGCTGGTCTGGCCGGGTGAATGCTACTAGGTTTTAATGAAAACAAAATCTATGGCCTCTTTATGAATAATAATTTGTAGGGAGGTGTTAAGCCCGTAGGGGTCATACAGCACCTGAAGAATGAGAGGTTATCAGGGTTGGATCAGAAAAAGAGTAGAGTAGCTCCAGCTTCTTGGATCAAAACCACTTCAACACAATGTGGAAATTTTCTTTAATTGTGCAAGATATAAATCTGAAACCAAGAGAATGAGAGCGATCTGGTTCACCTGTGGTCTCACCATGACATTAAAACTGATGTATACCAACACGGCTCTTCCTCAGGGCTTATACAATATATATAACCTTGAGTTCCTCAAGAAAGAATAGTAAATTTCACAAGAATCTTTTCTCACCTTTATATATATATATATATATATATATATATATATATGTGTGTGTGTGTGTATATGTCGTGCTGAATAGGCAGAACTTGTGATCTTGGCTTAAATAGCGACGCTCATCTTGCCATATAGGACAAGTGAAAATTTGTGTATGCAATAATTTCGCCAAAATCATTATGAACCTAACGAAAAAAATATATTTGATTGTGTTTGTTAAGTACTAAATTATTGTAAACGTATTTAAAATATATTTCGTTGGGTTAGGCTAAAATAAATTGCTCTTGTTATGATAAGGTTAGGTAAGTTTTCTAAGATTCTTTTGGTGCAAAATTAAAATTTTTAAATTAACATTAATGAAAAAAATATATCTTTAAACGTATAAGAGAAAATTTCAGAAAGGACTCAATTTTAAATGAGTTCTTGCTAATTGACCAGTTTCTAAATTTGAATTCATTATTACCCTTAATAATTAAAACGTCTAGAAAAGGCAGTGAGTTATTTTTCTCAAATTCAACAGTAAAGTTTATAGAATGGGCTAAGCTATTTAATTTAACAAGGAAATGATTTATATCTACATTTTTAGGCATAAGACACAAAATGGATTAATAAAAACACACAAACCAGGTAATCCAGTCAGACCAATTATTATAATGCTCCATAGGTTCAGTTTCATATAAATTATCTAAATGGCTTGTTGACATTTTGAGCTCTATTGTTGGAAAAATTTCTAAATTTAATGTTTAAATTACTTAGATTTAGTTGATAAATTAAGCTCCTTCACTGACTTAAATGATTTCAACATGGTTAGTTTTGATGTTACTTCCTTGTTTACGAAAGATCCAGTTGATGATATATTAAGTCTCTTATTTGAAGAACTTGTTAATTACGATTTTCCATCGCCAGTTGCTACCATCATTAAACTTATTAAACTTTGTATTGTTGATGCAAAATTTGTATTTAATTATAAGTTTTATACTCAGAAGTTTGGTATGGCAATGGGAAATCCGAGTCTCCTTCAGCCAGAGATCAATGTTTGTGTATATTTCGCATGCTCTCGCGAATTCCTTGCATTGTTCAAATCTCGAGTAAGGCTGATGCATGCAGGGGATGAGATGAAAAGCTGTAAGCCTTCTCCCTGAAAGCTGGCTGCCTTGGATCAAACGTGTAGCGAATGCTACACGCCAAGGTATTGGTCCAGTGTGGGTAGATTGGTAAAGCACTGCGTACCTTGTCCTAAGGTTCGTAGGTTCGAGTGTCCTTCAGCCAGAGATCAGTGTTTGTGTATATTTCGCATGCTCTCGCGAATTCCTTGCATATATATATATATATATATATATATATATATATATATATATATATATATATATAAATATATATATATATATATATATATATATATATATATATATATCTTTCTTTCTTTCAACACACCGGCCGTATCCCACCGAGGCGGGGTGGCCCAAAAGGAAAAACAAAAGTTTCTCCTTTCACATTTAGTAATACATACAGGAGAAGGGGTTACTAGCCCCTTGCTCCTGGCATTTTAGTCGCCTCTTACAACACGCATAGCTTACGGAGGAAGAATTCTGTTCCACTTCCCCATGGAGATAAGAGGAAATAAACAAGAACAAGAGCTAGTAAGAAAATAGAAGAAAACCCAGAGGGGTGTGTATACATATGCTTGTACATGTATGTGTAGTGTGACCTAAGTGTAAGCAGAAGTAGCAAGACGTACCTGAAACCTTGCATGTTTATGAGACAGAAAAAACACCAGCAATCCTACCATCGTGTAAAACAATTACAGGCTTACGTTTTACACTCACTTGGCAGGACGGTAGTACCTCCCTGGGCGGTTGCTGTCTACCAACCTACTACCTAGAATATATATATATATATATATATATATATATATATATATACGTATATATATATATATATATATATATATATATATATATATATATATATATATATATATAATATATATATATATATATATATATATATATATATGTCGTGCCGAATAGGCAGAACTTGCGAACTTGCGATCATGGCTTAAATAGCAACGCTCATCTTGCCATATAGGACAAGCGAAAATTTGTGTATGCAATAATTTCGCCAAAATCATTCTGAACCTAACGAAAAAAAATATATTTCACTGTGTTTGTTTAATATTAAATTATTGTAAACAAATCTAAAATATATTTAGTTGGGTTAGGATAAAATAAATTGTTCTTGTTATAATAAGGTTAGGTAAGTTTTCTAAGATTCTTTTGGTGCAAAATTATAAATTTTTACATTAACATTAATGAAAAAATATATCTTTAAACGTACAAGAGAAAATTTTAGAAAGGACTTAATTTTAAATGAGCTTTTGCTAATTGACCAGTTTTACTTATTAGACACTACATATATATATATATATATATATATATATATATATATATATATATATATATATATATATATATATATATATATATATATATATATATATATATATATATATATACGTATGTATATATATATATATATATATATATATATATATACGTATGTATATATATATATATATATATATATATATATATATATATATACGTATGTATATATATATATATATATATATATATATATATATATATATATATATATATATATATATATATATATATATATATATATATATATATACGTATGTATATATATAATTTTTTTTTTTTTTAAACAAGTCGGCCGTCTCCCACCGAGGCAGGGTGACCAAAAAAAAAAAGAAAATCCCCAAAAAGAAAATACTTTCATCATCATTCAACACTTTCACCACACTCACACATTATCACTGCTTTTGCAGAGGTGCTCAGAATACAACAGTCTAGAAGCATACACATATAAAGATACACAACATATCCCTCCAAACTGCCAATATCCCAAACCACTCCTTTAAAGTGCAGGCATTGTACTTCCCATTTCCAGGACTCAAGTCCGACTATATGAAAATAACCGGTTTCCCTGAATCCCTTCACTAAATATTACCCTGCTCACACTCCAACAGATCGTCAGATCCCAAGTATCATTCATCTCCATTCACTCCTATCTAACACGCTCATGCACGCTTGCTGGAAGTCCAAGCCCCTCGCCCACAAAACCTCCTTTACCCCCTCTTTCCAACCCTTTCGAGGACGACCCCTACCCCTCTTTCCTTCCCTTATAGATTTATATGCTTTCCATGTCATTCTACTTTGATCTATTCTCTCTAAATGACCAAACCACCTCAACAACCCCTCTTCTGCCCTCTGACTAATACTTTTATTAACTCCACACCTTCTCCTAATTTCCACACTCCGAATTTTTTGCATAATATTTACACCACACATTGCCCTTAGACAGGACATCTCCACTGCCTCCAACCGTCTCCTCGCTGCTGCATTTACCACCCAAGTTTCACACCCATATAAGAGTGTTGGTACTACTATACTTTCATACATTCCCTTCTTTGCCTCCATAGATAACGTTTTTTGACTCCACATATACCTCAACGCACCACTCACCTTTTTTCTCTCATCAATTCTATGATTAACCTCATCCTTCATAAATCCATCCGCCGACACGTCAACTCCCAAGTATCTGAAAACATTCTTCCAATTTGATATCCAATTTTTCTTTATCTAAATCATTTGATACCCTCATCACCTTACTCTTTTCTATGTTCACTTTCAACTTTCTACCTTTACACACATTCTCAAACTCATCCACTAACCTCTGCAATTTTTCTTTAGAATCTCCCATAAGCACAGTATCATCAGCAAAAAGTAACTGTGTCAATTCCCATTTTGAATTTGATTCCCCATAATTTAATCCCACCCCTCTCCCGAACACCCTAGCATTTACTTCTTTTACAACCCCATCTATAAATATATTAAACAACCATGGTGACATTACACATCCCTGTCTAAGGCCTACTTTTACCGGGAAGTATTCTCCCTCTCTTCTACACACCCTAACCTGAGCCTCACTATCCTCATAAAAGCTCTTTACAGCATTTAGTAACTTACCACCTATTCCATATACTTGCAACATCTGCCACATTGTTCCTCTATCCACTCTATCATATGGCTTTTCTAAATCCATAAATGCAATAAAAACTTCCCTACATTTATCTAAATACTGTTCACATATATGCTTCAAAGTAAACACTTGATCTACACATCCCCTACCCACTCTGAAGCCTCCCTGCTCATCCGCAATCCTACATTCTGTCTTACCTCTAATTCTTTCAATTATAACCCTACCGTACACTTTTCCTGGTATACTCAGTAAACTTATTCCTCTATAATTTTTACAATCTCTTTTGTCCCCTTTCCCTTTATATAAAGGGACTATACATGCTCTCCGCCAATCCCTAGGTACCTTCCCCTCTTTCATACATTTATTAAACAAAAGTACCAACCACTTCAACGCTATATCCCCCCCCGCTGTTAACATTTCTGTCATGATCCCATCAGTTCCAGCTGCTTTACCCCCTTTCATTTTACGTAATGCCTCACGTACCCCCACCACACTTACATTCTGCTCTTCTTCACTCCTAAAAGATGGTATACCTCCCTGGCCAGTGCATGAAATTACCGCCTCCCTTTCTTCCTCAACATTTAAAAGTTCCTCAAAATATTCTCGCCATCTACCTAATACCTCCCTCTCCCCA
Source organism: Cherax quadricarinatus (assembly GCF_038502225.1). Taxonomy (NCBI): domain Eukaryota; kingdom Metazoa; phylum Arthropoda; class Malacostraca; order Decapoda; family Parastacidae; genus Cherax; species Cherax quadricarinatus. The sequence goes on along the minus strand of NC_091294.1, from coordinate 375,467 downwards.
TCTACTAACTCCCCTACTCTGTTTTTAACTGACAAATCCATACTTTCCCTAGGCTTTCTTAACTTGTTTAACTCACTCCAAAATTTTTTCTTATTTTCATTAAAATTTCTTGACAGTGCCTCTCCCACTCTTTCATCTGCTCTCCTTTTGCACTCTCTCACCACTCTCTTCACCTTTCTTTTACTCTCCATATACTCTGCTCTTCTTATAACACTTCTGCTTTGTAAAAACCTCTCGTAAGCTACCTTTTTCTCTTTTATCATACCCTTTACTTCATCATTCCACCAATCACTCCTCTTTCCTCCTGCTCCCACCCTCCTATAACCACAAACTTCTGCCCCACATTCTAATACTGCATTTTTAAAACTATTCCAACCCTCTTCAACCCCCCCACTACTCATCTTTGCACTAGCCCACCTTTCTGCCAATAGTCGCTTATATCTCGCCCGAACTTCCTCCTCCCTTAGTTTATACACTTTCACCTCCCTCTTACTTGTTGTTGCCACCTTCCTCTTTTCCCATCTACCTCTTACTCTAACTGTAGCTACAACTAAATAATGATCCGATATATCAGTTGCCCTTCTATAAACATGTACATCCTGGAGCCTACCCATCAACCTTTTATCCACCAATACATAATCTAACAAACTACTTTCATTACGTGTTACATCATACCTTGTATATTTATTTATCCTCTTTTTCATAAAATATGTATTACTTATTACCAAATTTCTTTCTACACATAGCTCAATTAAAGGCTCCCCATTTACATTTACCCCTGGCACCCCAAATTTACCTACTACTCCCTCCATAACCATTACTCTCACACTTGATTCAAAACTCCCCACGCATTCACTCAACATTTCCCAGAATCTATCTCTCTCCTCTACACTTCTCTCTTCTCCAGGTGCATACACGCTTACTATAACCCACTTTTCACATCCAATCTTTATTTTACTCCACATAATCCTTGAATTTATACATTTGTAGTCCCTCTTTTCCTGCCATAGCTTATCCTTCAACATTATTGCTACTCCTTCTTTAGCTCTAACTCTATTTGAAACCCCTGACCTAATCCCATTTATTCCTCTCCATTGAAACTCTCCCACCCCCTTCAGCTTTGTTTCACTTAAAGCCAGGACATCCAGTTTCTTCTCATTCATAACATCCACAATCATCTCTTTCTTATCATTTGCACAACATCCACGCACATTCAGACTTCCCACGTTGACAATTTTCTTCTTCTTATTCTTTTTAGTAATCTTTACAGGAAAAGGGGTTACTAGCCCATTGTTCCCGGCATTTTAGTTGACTTTTACAACACGCATGGCTTACGGAGGAAAGATTCTTATTCCACTTCCCCATGGATATAAAAGGAAAAGTAATAAGACCAAGAACTATTAAGATAAAATCAAAGAAAACTCAGATGAGTGTGTATAAATAAACGTGTACATGTATGTGTAGTGTGACCTAAGTGTAAGTAGAAGTAGCAAGACGTACCTGTAATCTTGCATATTTATGAGACAGACAAAAGACACCAGCAATCCTACCATCATGTAAAACAATTACAGGCTTTCGTTTTACACTCACTTGGCATATATATATATACATATATATACATACATATATATACATACATATATATATATATATATATATATATATATATATATATATATGTGATGAATGTTGCAGCGAGGAGAAGGCTGGAGGCAGTGGAGATGTCATGTCTGAGGGCAATGTGTGGTGTGAATATAATGCAGAGAATTCGTAGTTTGGAAGTTAGGGGGAGGTGCGGGATTACCAAAACTGTTGTCCAGGGGGCTGAGGAAGGGTTGTTGAGGTGGTTCGGACATGTAGAGAGAATGGAGCGAAACAGAGTGACTTCAAGAGTGTATCAGTCTGTAGTGGAAGGAAGGCGGGGGAGGGGTCGGCCTAGGAAAGGTTGGAGGGAGGGGGTAAAGGAGGTTTTGTGTGCGAGGGGCTTGGACTTCCAGCAGGCATGCGTGAGCGTGTTTGATAGGAGTGAATGGAGACAAATGGTTTTTAATACTTGACGTGCTGTTGGAGTGTGAGCAAAGTAACATTTATGAAGGGGTTCAGGGAAACCGGCAGGCCGGACTTGAGTCCTGGAGATGGGAAGTACAGTACCTGCACTCTGAAGGAGGGGTGTTAATGTTGCAGTTTAAAAACTGTAGTGTAAAGCACCCTTCTGGCAAGACAGTGATGGAGTGAATGATGGTGAAAGTTTTTCTTTTTTGGGCCACCCTGCCTTGGTGGGAATCGGCCAGTGTGATAATAATAAAAAAAAAGTTATTAAATGTATACAAATAAGTATTTGATGAATGTGTATGTAAGTAGATTAAATATATCATTGTACATGATTATAAGAAAAATTATTTGGGTTATACATTAGTAAGTGTATAGGTATATTTTTAACATTAGACAACATTAGTAAGTGTATAGGTATATTTTTAACATTAGACAACATTAGTAAGTGTATAGGTATATTTTTAACATTAGACAACATTAGTAAGTGTATAGGTATATTTTTAACATTAGACAACATTAGTAAGTGTATAGGTATATTTTTAACATTAGACAACATTAGTAAGTGTATAGGTATATTTTTAACATTAGACAACATTAGTAAGTGTATAGATATATTTTTAACATTAGACAACATTAGTAAGTGTATAGGTATATTTTTAACATTAGACAACATTAGTAAGTGTATAGGTATATTTTTAACATTAGACAACATTAGTAAGTGTATAGGTATATTTTTAACATTAGACAACATTAGTAAGTGTATAGGTATATTTTTAACATTAGACAACATTAGTAAGTGTATAGATATATTTTTAACATTAGACAACATTAGTAAGTGTATAGGTATATTTTTAACATTAGACAACATTAGTAAGTGTATATGTATATTTTTAACATTAGACAACATTAGTAAGTGTATAGGTATATTTTTAACATTAGACAACATTAGTAAGTGTATATGTATATTTTTAACATTAGACAACATTAGTAAGTGTATAGATATATTTTTAACATTAGACAACATTAGTAAGTGTATAGGTATATTTTTAACATTAGACAACATTAGTAAGTGTATAGGTATATTTTTAACATTAGACAACATTAGTAAGTGTATAGGTATATTTTTAACATTAGACAACGTTAAATTGAAGAACTCTAAATTGTCGAAGCAGCGAATATTCTCAGTAACAACAGACTGAATATATTCTTGCACACGATTATAGGAAAGATTATTAAGGTTATAGTCTAGTAGTTTATAGGTGCAATTATTTACATTAGATAACATTCATTTCAAGAACTATAATTATCGAAGCAGCGACTATTAACAATAACAGTTTCATATTCTAACTTCTAAAAAATAAAATTCATCTGAATAATCACAAAACTAAATCCAAGGAGATGGGAGTTGCTGAATTAGAGAAGCGTAGAGTAGGTACGAGCTTAAACTATATCTTTAAAACTTGATTGCGAATGCAAGTATGTGAGAATTAGAATACAGTTTTATATATATTTAAGTTGAAATAATTAATTGTTCAGCATTATTGTTACTAAGATCACGTGAGCGAAGTGGCTTTTTTTTTTTTTTTTTTTTTTTTTTAAGAGTAGGTTTGCAGCAGCGGGCAGCTAGAGAACCTCTGGAGTTATCAAGTACAGAGTTCCAGATTTTGGGTCCTTTTATACATATTGAGTTTTTATAAAGGTTTAAGCCAAACTCGGGAAATATCAGAGCATTTTGTCTAGTATTATTCCTTCGAGTTCGGTGGCAACTTTTAAGAAAGTTTTTCAGGTCAAGATTGATGTGGAAATTTTTTACATAATTTCCTAAATGTAGAACATATAAATGAATAATATATTAATTGTGTATTAAAATGTGATGCTATTTGGGCCCTCCGAGAAATTTCGAGTGAGGGGGTTATGGAAGAGGCCGGGGAGGAGACTCCAGACTGAATTTATGGAAAAATAAACATAGACGCACCTCCGAAATTATTCGCAGCAGAGTTACCACAGCTAATGTTCAACGGAAAATCAGACTTACTAGGAAACTCCAAATTCTCCAGTATTCAGTGGAAAAGTTTAGGAAGAATTTAAATTATTCAAAATCTTTTATCTCGTCCACTGTCAAGCACAGAAACCGAAGCCCTCAGCTTAGGCCTCAAATTTGCCACAGGAATCATGAAACCGAAACAAGACCTCAATTTCATCGCTAAAAACTACACACACAATGAATCCGATTTCCAAAGAGACTGTCTTCAAGGCATCATCTCAATACAAAGCTCCCCAGCCATACCTTGACGTTACATCATTGCACTTCAGGCTTTAGCAGAAGACACGACTATCAGGGTTACCACCGCTGATAAAGGAGGTGGTGTCATAATCTTGAACACTGACGATTACAGGAACAAAATGCTCAATCTACTTAATGACCCAGATACCTACAAACCTCTCACAGCCAACCAAGTGGACAACCTTACCCTAACATTTCTTCACAGGGCTCGCCGCATTCTGAGGGACTTAGTACAAGGAAAGAAACTTATGCACACCATTCCCAGCAACCCCAGACCTGCCAGAATGTAAGGCCTGCCAAAAGCTCACAAGCCTGGTATCCTCTGGAATAGGCAGTGCTCCTCACCAGCTTTCAGGGGTTCTCGCTAAACATCTCTCTAAATTCTTGGGCACAATCAATCCAGCACATCTCAAACACTCAGGTGATCTTCTCAATCGCATTCGCAACATCAACATCAGGAACAAGAAACTCTCTAGCCTGGACGTAACATCCCTATTCACCAAAGTACCTACTACACAAACCATCGATCTCTTGCGCAGGAAAATTGACGATTCACTTGACCTTCCTATTCCAGCAAGCGATTTCATCGACCTTGTTGAACTATGTGTTGGCTTTACGTGTTTCTCTTTTGAAAATCACCTCTTTCAGTAGGCTTTTAGACTACCTATGGGTTCACCATTTAGTGCCATCCTGGCGAACCTTAGCATGGAATACCTGGAAGCCGAACGATTTTCCTTTATTATTCCCTCTTCTGTCACCTGGCTCCGTTATGTTGACGACATTCTCATCATAACTCCCAGACGCTTCAACGTTCATGATCTCCAACACAAGCTTAACCGGTTGAGCCCTTAATCCAGGTTACACTAAAAGAAGAAGTCAACAGCACTTTTCCTTTCCTTGATGTTCTGCTCTGCAAAGCTGACCAAGAACTTCATTTTAAAGTCTATCGAAAACCTACCAACTAACAACGTCTTCTCTACTTCTACTCTCACCACGACACCAAAACTAAACGTGGTGCAATTATAGGCTTTTTCCTGCGTGCACTCAGAATCTGCAGTAGTGAGTTCCTTGAAGAGGAGTGCTCACTAACTGAACAAGTAATTTCTAAACTTCACTGTCCTCGGCACTTCATTAGAGACTGCAGACGCCGGGCATGTAATATCTTTAACACACCCAGGGAAGACACTACCGAGAGGAGATACATAGTTCTCCTCAACAACTCCGTTGCCAAACACGTTTCGAACATCTTTTCCAATACCTCATTCCAAGTATCTACCTCCACTTCTACTACCATCAGGGGCATTACCAGTAATAGACAGGACAAGCTTCAGTCCTCTCCAGGGGTATACATAATCCCTTGTAAGGATTGAAACAAATTATATGTGAGCGAAACATCCAGAGACCTCCAAACACACATTTCAGAACATCAGTATGCAGGCAGATCAGGCGATTTAAGGAATGCTTGTGTTCAACACCGAAATTCACAGAACCATTTAATCAACTACAGAAACGCAAGACTTATCACCAGAGAAGAAAATACCCAATACCGCAGAATCCTGGAATCATCACAACGGCTTCTATAACATAGCTGAACCCTTTGCCAAGAAACTTCTTCATCGGTATCTTACATAAGAACATAAGAATGGAGGAACACTGTAGAAGGTTTACTCTTATATTTGTCCTTTTTAAAGCTGCCCAAGGTCCTTGCCTCTATCACCCTACTCGGAATATTTTCACATGCAGGTTCAGTTCCAACCTACCCAGCATTCTCCACCTGACTCCATCCTATAAATACTCATGTACCTTTAACACAGATAGATCTGTTTGTGACTTGATGAAGCCCACTGTGTGGGTGAAGCGGTGTCAATAAAGGATCACATTATACTGCTTCTGTGTTTATTTTTTTATTTATTTTATCGGTATTTTATACCATTTATTTCCACTGAATTTATTGTGTGAACACTGGACTGAATTGTGCAATGTAATCAGGCGTTCTCGAAGGTCAATTTTTTTTTTTTGGCCTGAGTTTGTAATAGAAATCTGTGTTAATGTCCCTTGCTGAAGAATTGGGATAAATAGTGTGGGAAACCCTTACAGTTCGGCAACCAAGACGGAAAAATAGAGGACACCAATTCTCCCAGGAGCGCACTTCAGCCAAGTGACGCTTACCCATAATGTACAGTAGTTTATGCATTGGCCATCATAAATTTTAACTGCTAGGGTAAAGTTAGGGTGTGTTCCATGAGCATTATGTGTCTTCCAGATATTAAATGGTAAGTATTAATACCAGTTTCATTTGTGTACTCAGCAAGCCTAATCATATACAGTCCACATTATTTTATAATTTTCCCTTATTGCTATTAATGTTTAATACTGTAATTATTAATTTAATACCAGGTCTAGCTTTTTGTGAGAGTGGTGAAGAAGTGAGCATCGAGGGAGTTACAATTCGGCGACCTACAGTAACGTATGTCCCACTTATCTCACCCAAATTACTTGCCTGTAATACTTCAGGTAAGGCCCTGTAAACCTCCTGTGGGTGATTTACTCACATAATAATAGTAATAATTTTCACAATTGATATTAGAGTTTAATGTTCTGTATATGTAGTAGGCACAGTAGAGTGGGTGAATGTTATGTATATTAAGAAGATTTAGATTTTTGAAAATATGGGGAGTGTGTTGTCTGAGAGTAGTGATCATTCCTACTGCCGCTTTTTCTCGATTTATTATTGGCATAAGGTGATTTTACTGTAGTGGATCCCTAGGCACATACATCATAACATAGGTAAGGTAGTGATAGATTATAATAGTAGTACAATGTGAGTAGGGTTGTCTGAGCTATATAGCAGCATATGTTAGAGGGAGACGATGCCAACTGTTTGGGATTTTCTTTTTAATATATTAGATATGGGTGTTGAATTTCAAGTTAGTCAAGGAACAGACCAAGGAATTTTTCTTTATTTTATTTGGCAGTGGGAGAACCATTAATCATAATGTTTAGTTGGACATTTGTTGCTCTGTTCCCAAGCTTTATGTAGGTCTCATCAGTGTCAAGCGTGAGTTTATTGTTAGGAGTTCTTCGTTTACAGTGTTTGTGGGAAGTTATTATAATTTTCTTAAATTTAGTGTAAAAAATTAAATAATGTAATAATTAAAATGTATTGTTGGTGTGACTGGAAATAAAAATGGGAATTCCAAAATGAACTGTCACACTGGTAGGGAAGAGACACTGAGAATTTGGCGATGAATCACTGGTAATACCATTGAGTTTTTTATTAATTTGAGCGTCTATGAGGCCCAAATGGTGTGGAAAGGTCTCATTAATGGTTCCAGGCAACTGTATGCCATTGATACGTAATATCTAGAATTATTGACTCTCCAGTTTAGGTTCTAATTGTTAGGCAGGCATGAGCACCTGCTCTACAAGTGAATAATGAAGAGATAATCTGTCTATGGTGAGTACTCCAGTTACATTCTATAACTTTTTTGAATAATAAGTATATATCATCATTTACTAGCGGTAGACTCAACAGAGCCCCATCCTGCCTTCAAGTTACAAACCCATCATACAGTCCACACTCACTATCTCATAATTTACAAACATTATTGGTTTTAATTTTTATATTGTAATATTTAATAGAGCCGACTTTGTTTGTGGGTGGGAAAAGAGTGTGTGTGGGTCTCGGAGGAGAGACATAGTGCAGCCAGTCTCTCCAGAATCCCACCTACCTCTGAGGTACAATTAACACTGGTAAGTACAATAAATTGTTTCTTAGTTGTGGCCCTCTTAAATTATGTAAATGAAATATTTCAGGAATGTATCTGTGAACCTCATCCCCATAATATCCCACAACAATATAAGTCGTTGGTTCTTCGAACTGGATGTAATCAGTGAAAATTTAATTAATTTAATAATAAGTGACTTGACTGAAAGAAATGGATTGTTGGGTCTTCATAAATACAGTTAATTAAGGGTGTTTATATGGTGGATTATAGCTGCCACAACTAATTGAATTTGCATGCCCAGGTGGGGCTAGAATTGTAATTGTTATACATTTATAATATAATATGATTGTATAATTATTATATAAATTAATTTGCTAACCCCATATGGGGCTAGGATTATAATTGGCATACACATTATTATTATTGATGTGTATTTGTATAATTGCCATACATAACTGTGGAATTGCTAAGCCCAATGAGGCTAGGATTGTAACTGCTATAATAATTAATTTGCTAAGCCCAGTTAGGACTAGAAATAATAATTGTCTTCCTTTTTATTATAATAATTGTAAATTGATTTGCTAAGCCAGGAAATATTTGGCTAGGATATTTAATACAAATTGTAATAATTATATCCAGTGTCATTGTATAATATGTACAACCAGTGTTAATTTGCTCTGATACATAAAGGAGTCATGGATGAGGTTAATGTAATTAATATAAATGGTAAATCCATGGGTATTAAAGGTATAAATGCATCACTGAATGCTAAAAAAAGGCCACATAACCAGAGCATATAATAAATACATGGAATTGGTTAGAGAGGAAATTGTGAATAAGATCAATTTAGTAACTGGAGAATAGATATGTGGCTTATGAATTGTATTATAAAGAATATGATGGTGATCTGCTGTTAAATTGTGCAGATGACAGTGAAATGGAACTAATGATTGTTCAGGAGTACGACTTAGAAGAGAAAATACTATCTTGTAAAAGTGAGGTATTAAATATATTAAAATGTGTAAATAACGTAATTAACCAACCTACTCATGTAAATAATAGGTCTTTGTCCAAACTTCCAGTGTTATATATACTAACAATTAGTCCAGTAGACAGCTGGGAGAAATTCTGGCCAGTATTTAAAGCTTCTGTATGTGTGAGAAATGATCTAGGAGATGTTACTAAATTACTTCACCTTAAAGAACAGGTAAAAGGTGATGCTCATTCCTTAATTCAAGGTTTTCAAAATATAGATTGTAGGTACCTAGAGGCAGTTGATTTGTTGGAGGTCACCTAAGGTAATTTGGAGCAAAATAGGTTGGGCCTAGTAAATATTGTTATTAAGAGCTCCAAAACACAATTATCATAATTTACAACAATTTAGGATAAAATTAGAAAGCACTCTTAAGTCTCTGAGTAATAGGTTTGATTCGGGTGACTCAGACTGGATATTAAGTGCTGTCTTGTAGAATAAACTGACCAGCAAGACAATAGAGTGATTGTCTAATAAATACCACTAAGGATATTTTTCTCTGGAGGAAGTAAGATTAGAGCTCGAAGAATTAAGTGTTTAGTTACAGACCAGCCAACCAAATAATTCAAAAAATGTAATACATGATGATACTGATGTATCTGTTGGGTCTCACAGAGGGAAAAACATCCTGACGTAATAATCCTCATAATTTGTCCCATGATAATAGTAATATAATATCTTTATTTTCATAGGGAAATCAGATCAAACAAAAATGATCCTAAATGGATGAACAATAGATTAAAATATCTGATTGGTCAAAAGAGAGACATATATAGGCAAATCAAAAGAGGAGAGGTGCAATTAAGAAATCAATATATTCAGTTAAAGAGATAAATAAAAAAGGGAATAAGAAAAGCAAAAAGAGATTATGAGGTTAAAGTTGCAAGAGAATCGAAGACTGACCTAAAAGGGTTCTTTCAGGTACACAGAAGTAAGATTAGGGACAAGATAGGCCCACTCAAAAGTTACTCGGGTCAGCTTACAGACAGTGATAAGGAATGTGTAAAATTTTTAACACATACTTCCTCTCCGGTTTTACACAGGAAGATACCAGCGATATTCCAGGAATAATAAATTATGTAGAACACGACGATAATAAACTATGCACGATTAGGGTCACAAGTCACATGGTCCTTAGGCAAACAGATAAATTAAAACCTAACAAATTCCCAGGCCCTGATGAACTGTATGCAAGGGTTCTAAAGGAATGTAAAGAGGAGCTTAGCACACCTTTGGCTAATCTTTTCAACATATCACTACAAACTGGCATGGTGCCAGATAAGTGGAAAATGGCAAATGTGATACCTATTTTCAAAGCAGGTGACAGGTCCTTAGCTTCGAACTATAGACCAATAAGCCTAACCTCTATAGTGGGAAAATTTATGGAATCAATAATTGCCGAGGCAGTTCGTAGCCACCTTGAAAAGCATAAATTAATCAATGAATCTCAGCATGGTTTTACAAAGGGGCGTTCCTACCTTACGAATTTATTAACTTATTTTACCAAGGTATTTGAGGAGGTAGATCATTGTAATGAATATGATATTGTGTATATGGACTTCAGTGAGGCTTTTGACAGGGTCCCACATCAGAGACTATTGAGGAAAATTAAGGCACATGGAATAGGAGGAGAATTTTTTTCCTGGAAAGAGGCATGGTTGACAAATAGGCAGCAGAGAGTTTGCATAAATGGGGAGAAATCAGAGTGGGGAAGCATCACGAGCGGTGTTCCACAGGGGTCAGTGTTGGGCCCTCTGTTGTTTACAATCTACATAAACGACACTGATGAGGGCATAAAGAGCGACATCAGCAAATTTGCCGATGACACCAAAATAGGCCGTCGAATTCATTCTGACGAGGACATTAGAGCACTCCAGGAAGATTTGAATAGACTGATGCAGTGGTCGGAGAAGTGGCAGATGCAGTTTAATATAGACAAATGCAAAGTTCTAAATGTTGGACAGGAAAATAACCATGCAGCATATAAACTAAATAATGTAGATCTTAATGTTACAGATTGCGAAAAAGATTTAGGAGTTCTGGTTAGCAGTAATCTGAAACAAAGTCAACAGTGCATAAGTGTTCACAATAAAGCTAACAGAACCCTTGGCTTCATATCAAGAAACATAAATAATAGAAGTCCTCAAGTTGTTCTTCAACTCTATATATCCTTAATTAGGCCTCATTTAGATTATGCTTCTCAGTTTTGGTCACCGTATTACAGAATGGATATAAATGCCCTGGAAAACATACAAAGGTGGATGACAAAGTTGATCCCATGTATCAGAAATCTTCCCTATGAGGATAGACTAAGGGCCCTGAATCTGCACTCTCTTGAAAGGCGTAGAATTAGGGGGGATATGACTGAGGTGCATAAATGGAAGACAGGAATAAATAAAGAGGATGTAAATAACGTGCTGAAAATATCTAGCCTAGACAGGACTCGCAGCAATGGTTCTAATTTGGAAAAATTCAGATTCAGGAAGGATATAGGAAAGCAATGGTTTGGTAATAGAGTTGTGGATGAGTGGAACGAACTCCCAAGTACAGTTATAGAAGCTAAAACGTTGTGTAGTTTTAAAAATAAGTTAGATAAATACATGAGTGGGTGTGGGTGGGTGTGAGTTGGACCTGATTAGCTTGTGCTACTAGGCCTGATGCCGTGCTCCTTCCTTAAGTGAATGTGACCTGACCTGACTAGGTTTGGGCATTGGCTTAAGCCGGTAGGAGACTTGGACCTGCCTCGCATGGGCCAGTAGGCCTGCTGCAGTGTTCCTTCTTTCTTATGTTCTTACAAGTACATGTACAAAGTGTACAGGCCTAGCTGACATCAGTGACATGCTACTATATCGAAAGTTGCTTGTCTTGCAGAGTATTTCGGGCAAATTAGGTCAGTTTTGTCCCAGTATGCGACCCACACCAGTCGAGTAGCACCCAAGTGCCCATTTTACTGATGGGAAACAAGACAGCTGGTGTAAAGAAATACGCCCTATTTTTTTATCCTCGCTGAGAATCGAACCCGGACCCTCACCGTGTGAAGCGAGAGCTTTAGCCTGGTCACAGACCGGGCCGCGGGGGCGTTGACCCCCGAAACTCTCTCCAGGTAAAACCAGGCCACGGGGCACATATCAAGTGTCAGGAACCAAGAAGAAAGGTTCACCACATCAAATTAAGACGAATAAGTATCTTAATAAGAGTGGCGGCCTGGATAATGATAGACAAATGAAGCAAAAGACGGATTGCTTGTCTTTTGTTTCCAGGGTACTTATTGCACGAAGAATTGTAATGTTTATGATTCATGGGATGTTAAGCTGGTAAGACTGGAAAAACTTACCAGATGTGTCAGATGTTTAGGCAGTCATTATGTAAAGGATTGTTATGACAAACTGAATAATTGTTATGAATGTCATAAAGGAAGACATCACATTGTAATGTGTAAAGGTTTAAATAATAGTAATACTAATAAAAATAATGATAATAATGTTAACCCTGGCACAGCTGTTGCTTATGTAAAAATTGTAGCTAATGTTAATGATGATGGCATGTCTGACGTGGCCTTACCATGGTGAATGTAAATATTCTGGATAAAAGGCGTAAATTAAAAATGTAACTGCATTATTAGACCAAGGATCACAATGCACATTTATAAAACATAACTGTCTTAATGGTATGAGAGTACAAAAAGGAGATCCTATAAATTTAAAATTGTCTGGGTTTTTGTCAAACAAAAAGGTCTAGTTGTACGACACTGTGTAAGTAAATGTCGACCTGGGCAATGATTTTTATTTTTATTATTTATTTATTTTATTTATTAATTTGAACATGATACAGTGAAGTACAAAGTTATTACAGTGCAACATGCCAAAGCCCCTTGTATGTAGAGCATTATGGGCAGGCTTAAGATTAACTTAAGATTAACTAAGCAATGATATATTCAGTGGTAAAAACATTATTGTAAACAGATAACAATTTAGCACAAGTGAGTATTACAAAGACAGGTCATATGGTCATTTACTGTGTTGCTGAGCAGTCAGTAGAATGGAGTATTCTGTTAGGTAATGTAATTAAAAAAATAAAGTTTGATTGGGTCACAGGTTAGACATTTACGAGATACAATAATGAGAAACATTTACGAGATACAATTTATGAGATACAATTATTCAGTATTTATTTGGTTTTGGGTAAGTGATTTTTGAGAAGAGACTTGAATTTATAAACAGACAGTGTTTCTTTTATATTTACAGGTAATGAATTCCAGATTTTAGGGTCTTTTATGTGCATTGAGTTTTTGCATAGTGTGAGATGGACACGAGGAACATCAAAGAGTGATCTGTGTCTTGTGTTATGGTCGTGTGTTCTGTTGAGGTTGGTAAGGAGATGTTTGAGGGGAGGGTTTATGTCAGAGTTAAGTGTTCTATGAATGTAGTAGGTGCAGTAATAAGTATGGATGTTTTGAATGGTGAGTAGGTTTAGAGTTTTGAATATTGGTTGAGTGTGCTGCCTGTAGTGGGAATTTGTTATCATTCTGACTGCAGCCTTTTGTTGGATAATTAATGGTCTGAGATGGTTTATTGTTGTTGAGCCCCATGCACAAATTCCATAGGTGAGATAGGGGTAAATAAGTGAGTGATATAGGGCCAGGAGGACTGACTGTGGAACATAGTACCGTATCTTCGATAGTATGCCTACGGTCTTGGAATTTTTTTAGAAATTTGTTGTATATGTGTTTGAAATTTGAGTCTATTATCAAGGTGGATTCCTAAGAATTTTCCCTCTGTGAGTTTTGTGATAGGTGATCCGTTTATCATTATGTTAAGAGGGACATCTGTAGCTCTGTTACCAAACTGAATGAAGTAGGTTTTGTCAATGTTTAGAGTAAGTTTGTTAGTACTCATCCAGGTAGATATTTTCTGTAATTCGGTATTTACAGTATTGGCTAGCATGACTGGGCTCGGGTGAGAGAAGACGTATGTAGTGTCATCTGCAAATAGTGTGGATTTGAGTAGTTGCGATGCATTTGGTAGGTCATTTATGTATATGATTATGTATATGATAGAAAACTTATCAGTGCAGTTATAGTAGACAGACTCCCACAGAAAATCTCTACAATTAGGCTGAGTGAAGCTACTGAAAGGTTTTCACAAAATGGTGTAGAATTGGCGCCCTGTTATGTAAATAATGACTCAGTGGGGCCAATTAATCTTTTAATATGGAGTGATTATTATACCTCATTTGTATAGGGTATGGTAAGGAAATGTGGTGTTACTTCTAAAAACAGCAAGAGGCCATGTAATATATGGTAGGCTTCCTCGTACTAAAAATGAATGACTAGAGGAAACAGTAAATACAGCCACTGTGTGTCTTGCTCATGAAAGAGCGCCCCAGTATAAATATTCTTCAGTAGAGGATGATGTTGAGCCAGTGTATAAATTGTGGGAACTGGTCAGCATCGGAATCAATGTAAATGAAGAAAGTCCAGATGATTCCTTCACTCAGGAACAATACCTGAAGAATGTTAAATATGAATCTGGACAATACTGGGTGTGACTCCCGTGGAAGCTGAACCATCCAGAATTACCTACAGATTATAGAATGACCTATGGGTAATTAAAGGCTCAGCTCCACGAAATGAGTAAGACACCAGAATTATTGACTGCCTATAATGATATAATTAATGATCAGCTAAAGAATAAATTCACAGAGGAGGTACCTCCTGAACAGGCAAAAATTTATGGTCACTTAACCACACCATGGAGTGAAAAAAGACTAAAACTACTCCCCTAGGAATTGTTTTTAATTGTATTGCTAGGAGTAGTAAGAATGTGCCAAGTTTAAATGACTGTTTAATGACAGGTCCATCGTTGATGGAAAGATTAGGAGATATTTTGTTAAATTTCATGGTTAAAAAGTATGCCTTAATGGCTGACATAAGTGAAGCTTCCCTACAAGTGGGTTTACAGGAGGCAGTCCGGGACTGTACCCGTTTCTTGTGGCCTGAGAATCCTAGTGACCCACTTAGCCCTCTGAAAACTTTTCACTTTACGAGTGTATTATTTGATGCTACATCCAGTCCGTTCCTACTTCAAGCGATGATAAATGCACGCCTTAAATGTACAGGTAGTCCACTGAGTGAAGTAATGAGTAAACAGTTTTATGTGGACAGTTTCCTGGGTGTGACGTCAACTGAAGGGGAACTGATGAGGACATATGAAGAGGCTAATAAAATAATACAAAGTGCAGATATGCCTCTGAGGGAATGGAATAGCAATTCTTCCAAATTAAAGGACAAAATAAATAAAGATTACCCTGGAGTTGAAGTACCTAAATGTAGTAATATATTGGGATTAACCTGGGATACTGAGAGACATTTGTTATTGTTAAAACCTAATTAATAATTATGGTATGCCTAATAAATTAACAGAGAGTCTTGCTTGCTGAAGTTCCAA
Organism: Cherax quadricarinatus; assembly: GCF_038502225.1. Lineage (NCBI taxonomy): Eukaryota > Metazoa > Arthropoda > Malacostraca > Decapoda > Parastacidae > Cherax > Cherax quadricarinatus. Next base: position 359,924 of record NC_091294.1, on the reverse strand, counting down.
AAGCTTCGACCCACTAGACTTAGTGTCACCCCTTACAATAAGAAGGAAATTGTTAATACAAGAAGCATGGAAACGTAAATGTGCTAGGGATGAAAGCTTACCTAAAGAATTTATTAAAAAGAGGGAAGAATTAATAGGAGATTATATAAAAATACCAATGTTGGAATTCCCACCTAATGTAGCAAGTCAAAATGGTGATAATGTATTACTCATTTTTTGCAATGCTTCAAAATTGGCATATTGAGCAGTCACTTATATTCATTGTAATCAAGCTGTTTGTCTTGTTATGTATAAGGCTAAAGTGGATCCAATTATTGTACGCACATTGCCTCAGTTGGAATTAATAGCCATTTACATAGGTGTCAAATTATCTAATTATGTAAGAGATAAATGGCAGGAGATAAATATTAGCAACACTGTGAATTGGTCTGATAATGAGGTGTTCTTACAATGGATTCGTAATGGTAACAGTAAGATTGTGTACGTACAAAACAGTCACTAAAATTAATCAATTGCAAGAAAAACATAATCATATACCTAGTGACGAGAATCCATCTGATTTCTTGTCACTAGGCTTGACTTACGATAACTTTGTGAATACTGTATCTTGGTTGGTAAATAAAGTTAATTGGCCTTTACGAAAGGCACATATTGCACCTGCTGAAATTACTGTGACTACCACTCTAATAATTTGTCCCTCATTAGCCGTTGATATTAATAGGAATTCTTCCTTACCCAAACTAATTAATGTAGCATTGTTGGCATTAAAATTTATAAACAAAATGAATATTTCATATATATTTTCACATTCTCTGAAATACTGGATTTAGAGGATGCAAGAAGAAATCTATGGAGATAAAATTAAATTCTTGTTAAAAGGAAAATTTGTAAAAGGTTCAATAATAGATAAATTAGGGCTGTATTTAGATGATGCTGTAATTAGGTGTAGAGGTAGGTTACAAAATGCTGAATTATGTAAACATGCTAAACATCCTATCTTATAGCCCAAAAGCAATCATCTGACAACACTGATTGCTTTTAATACCCAAAAAAATGTAATGCATGGTGGGGTACAGGACATTTTAAATTGTATTAGGGAAACTCTCTAGATTCCACAAGGACGACAAAGTGATAAAAGGTGTGTACTATCTTGTATAATATGTCGCCTTGTGGATGCTAGAGCCTTTATGTACCCAGGTCCTCCACCATTACCAAGAAAATGTGTACAGTTGTTAAAGCCATTTGATGTAACAGGTGTGGACTATAGTGGTTCAGTTATTTTAAGAGGTAATTTAGATAGTGTTTATTTACTTGTACCGCTGCTAAGGCAGTTCATTAAGAAGTGGCTCAGGACTTGTCTGCAGGACAGTTTATAAAGTTGTTTTGGAAATTTGTGGCTAGGAGATCCTGTCCAAGATTTCGGATAATGCCACTAATTTTGAAGCAGGTGCAGTGTGGGTTTTATGAAAGAATGATAGGTACAGATTATTATTATTATAATCAAGGGGGAAGCGCTAAACCCGGAGGATTATACAGCGCCTGGGGGTGGGATGTGGAAGGCATTCAGGCTTAATTCGGGGAACTGGAGCACAGATCTAATTCCCTAAATCAAGAGCCCCTCACCAACATCAAGGAACCTTCCTTGAGGGGATAGGTACGGAAAATTGAATAAATAATCGTCCCCTCACATGCATTAATGAATATTGGAAGCTTCACTTATCTACAGAGATAATCCAAAAGAAATTGATGAAGATTATAATAATGCAAAATTGTTAAGTGATAAATTTAAAATGTTAAACACTGGTCCAATGTGTGGTGCAAAGATTATCTTCTTACACTACGTGAACACTTTTATGGTGCATCTGAGACTGTAAATAGACAGAACATTCAACCTGGCGACATTGTATTAATTGATACTGAGCAACATCGAACCTTGTGGTCACTGAGCGAGGTATTAACATTATAAACAGGCGCACACGGTGTTGTCAGGAATCTGTGTGTGTTGTATCATGGTCAGGAAAGTCTGCCTACCATTAATAAATTATTTCACTTGGGATTAAATTTTAATTTGTTCATTTTATTAAGTAAATTGTTTGTCCATGGAATAACTGGAGAATGCCTCTGTTGCTCGTCTTCAAACCCTAAATAAATACTGATATATATCTTAGGTGGAAGTATTTTAATATTAATTTTGGGATGTGTGGGCGGCAGTCTGACAATTTTTTCCTTTTGCCAGTTTTATCGGATTGGAATTTTAAAAAATTAAAATGAATTATTTTTCTAACAGGATTATAGAGGATTTTAAACAGAATATAAATGAGAAAAGAATAATATATAACAATAAAAATACGATATTTTTAAGTTTAACGAGACTCTTATTTTACGAACATTCTCACCATCATGCGTTTTCTTTGCTGTCTCACAAATTTTCATTTATTACTCGAGAACACCTTATTCGATCGGCTTCAAATTTAAAATGAATTATTTTTCTAACAGGATTATAGAGGATTTTAAACAGAATATAAATGAGAAAAGAATAATATATAACAATAAAAATACGATATTTTTAAGTTTAACGAGACTCTTATTTTACGAACATTCTCACCATCATTTTTCTTTGCTGTCTCACAAATTTTCATTTATTACTCGAGAACACCTTATTCGATCGGCTTCAAATTTATATATCTTGAGCAAGATTTATGGAACTGTTTACATGCGTAGTGCCATATACATAATGTTATATAAGTCCTCTCAGGATCTTCATTACGGTGAGAGGTGGAGACACAGCTCCTGTGATCACCTTCCTACTCAGTGAGAGGTGGAGACACAGCTCCTGTGATCACCTTCCTACTCAGTGAGAGGTGGAGACACAGCTCCTGTGATCACCTTCCTACTCAGTGAGAGGTGGAGACACAGCTCCTGTGATCACCTTCCTACTCAGGAGAAAGTTGGTGAGTTTAATGGAGTCTTGATGACATTTTGCCACATTTAATCTCAAAATTATATAGCATTATTTTACCATATTGCATTGTTTGGTCTTTATGCTGGTGAGGGGTTCTTGATCCAAGGAAATATATTTAGTTTTCCCTTGTTTGGATCGAATTTCAATGCCTTCCATTCCATAGACTGTATATGACCCCTTCAGGTTTAGAGCTTTCCTATTACTAAAATATAACAATCGTGAAGGTCCTCAGTCTCTAGTGGCTGAGACATCGTATGAAACAGTTGCAAAGTTTCAGGGGTTTAACCTGTGTAGGCACAAATTTTGTTAAATTCTGTGCAATATCTTGTGTTCGGCTTTAAACTTTTAGTATCGATGTGTTTTCTTCAATGGTAAAAAATTCTTGAAGTTAAGTTGTCTATTTTATCATATAACAATTTTATTAATCAAATTGGTTTCTATAAAAAATTTTGGAGAATGTCTCTTTTGACTTCCAGCAAGCGTGCGTGAGCGTGTTAGGAGTGAAAGGAGACGAATGGTATTTGGGACCTGACGATCTGTTGAAGTGTGAGCAGGGTAATATTTAGTGAAGGGATTCAGGGAAACCGGTTATTTTCTATAACCGGACTTGAGTCCTGGAAATGGGAAGTACAATGCCTGCACTCTAAAGAAGGGGCTTGGGATATTGGCAGTTTGGAGGGATATATTGTGTATTTTTATACGTATATACTACAACATGCAGCTGCGCATAACAGTACTGGAGAAGCAACAATGGTTGAAACAACAACTTCAGCACCACGAGGAAAAACTTAAGGAGGTTGCAAATGAGTACATCAACCTACAGATTGTCAGCCATTATGAAAATGAGTGTGGTGATGAACAAACTGATGATTGCAGTGGTGTTAATAATTACAAAAATGATGAATCTGATAGTGATGTTTACAATCACAGTGAAGATGATAAGGGCAGTGAAGACCATCACGATAGTCAAAATGATGAGTGTAATGTACTGATAGATACTGAGTGTGGAGATGACCCGGTTGTCGATAATGGTGTATGTATCACTGGTCATAATGATGAGGGAAGTGGTACATGTGATGATAGTGATGAGTGTAATAAAAGTGGAGAGGTGAGTGCGAGGGATAGTGTCACCTTCCATACATTCACAAAGAGCGCCGTGCCCTCTGTAAACAAAGACTCCCAAGAGGTCTCCATGGTGGAAGTGCACTTAAGACACTCATGGATAAGGATAATACTGATGATATTGATATTGATATTGATTATGTTTGTTTGCTATTTAGTAAGTTTTTTCATTTTGCTGAGAAATTGAATTCTATCCCTGGACTTTTATAATGGAACCAAACTCGTATAAACTATCCATTTTAAGTTGGAATATTGCGTCACTTAGAAAAAGATTTTCTGACTTCATCATAAAGTAACTACTGAATCCATTGATATTGTGTGTCTACAAGAGTGCAGAGTCCCTGAAAAATCCCAACCCCGTAAATTACCATCATTTGTTGCATATAACCTCAAATCTACTAATTCTTGTGTTCTATATATTAAAAAATCACTTCCCCATCAACTTCTTGCACATAAGAAAACAGAGGGGCTACAATATCACGGTGTTAGGATTTATATTGGGAACTCTGCTCTCAACATATTTAACTTGTAAACTCCTGCTGGTAAGTTTAATTACTTGGAGCTCCCAACTTGTGCTCACTCTGAACCTACTCTTATTATTGGTGATTATAATGCAAGACACAAAAGCATTGGAAACTCTCAGTTTGGTAATCGTAATGGTAATCAGTTGTTGTCACTCTTAAACAGTCATAATAATGTGCAAATTGTAGGTGACCTTGAACCCACACATATCTATGGAGGTGTCCTTGATCTGTGTCTTGGCTTCAACATTACTTCTGCCAGCTGTGAGTCTTCCATTGTAACAGATATATCATCAGATCATTTCTCAAGGCTAACCTCTCTAGATATTGGTAATACTATCCTCCCTGGTGGGATATTAAAACGGAAACGTTTTAATGTTCCCCCTGATCAGCATGACGACTTTGTTGCACATGTGACTGGTATAATTCCTATGAGTGTACCTCTGTCGAGACTTTTAACAATGACCTTGTGAGCAGTATTCAGAACTTCTTAGAGCCGCCTCTGAAACCTCCTACTACTCTAAATCCAAATGACTTCCATAATAATCATAAGTCTTATAAAAACCATACCTATTACAATGATTCTAAACTTCGAACATTGAAACGCACTGCTCGCAGACTAGGCCTAGCCTATAGAAACCATCGTACCCCTGAAATAATGAGCCTCTTCCAACCTGCCCTTGCTGCTGCCAGAGAGCGTATGCCAGAGCTGCGGCAAACAGACTGGGAACAATTTGTCAATGGTCTTAATGCTCACACCCCACTTAGTCGGCCATGGAGGGACATAAAGAGAACTAAGGGTAACAGAACTGGTCAGATCGCGCACCCTCATCCCTTACATAGGGCAAATGAGTTAGTCAGTGCTTGGGCTGCTACATCTAGCTATGACAATCTTCCCAGTACCACACAGGCGAAATTAATGGACAAATATGATGCAAGGGAGAGACGTGTTTCCTTTATGCTCAGCAAGGACTTCAACATTCCTTTCACTAATTATGAACTTGATACAGCACTAACTAATGGCAACTCCACGTCGCCTGGTGAGGATGGTATTACTTACAACTTACTCAGATTGCTGTGTCGAGTACCAGGTAATCCTTTACTTGAATTATATAACATGAGCTATGTCACTGGGGAGCTCCCTCGATCTTGGACCAACAGCCTCATTATTCCCATTCCGAAGCCCAATCAACAAAACTCATTTCGCCCAATATCCCTTACTAGCTGCTTGTGTAAAACATTCGAAAGAATGATTCTTAATCGTCTTATGCACAGAATTAAGCAATTCTTGTCTCCCCGGTTGCATGGCTTCATGCATGGAAGGAGTGTGCATCATTGCATTACCACCTTTCTCACTCTGCACACTGACAGCTCATACACTACCTTCCTTGACCTTAAATCCGCTTTTGATGTAGCCAATCGACATGTAATCATTAGTGAACTTGCCAGAATGGATGTTGGAGGATGGCTTCTCCGCTGGATTAAAGGTTACCTGTCCAACAGAAAGTCGTCTGTGTTGTTCCAGGGACATAGAAGCATAACTAAAGATTTTGAATTAGGAACCCCACAGAATACAGAATACAGTGTTGTAGTAGCATCTAACCAGTATTATAATGGTACTTAGTGGAGTGGAGTGACTTTCATTAGTTTCTTTTTCTTGAAATATGAGACGTTACTGTGAATTTCATATAACCTGTAGTTACCAGCGGTCGCAATATACACAACGAGTAGCAATTATTACTACAGAAAAAGCGTCCTTCCTCCAAAATTTGCACCAGTCAACTATAGTGATAATATAGCATTTATTGTGGTGGATAATAAAAAAAAAAAAAAAAAAAAAGAAAAAAAAAATAGAGAAGCTAGATACAGCGATTGATAAACAAGGGTGGAGGTCGACCGTTCGTCATTGTAGGAGTGCCAGCAGTCACCGGCTCTTCAACACGCAAGTTATACTTTTGTATCAATCAAATCACATATTACTCGGGTAGATAATTTCCAGTAGATCCTTCATGTGTTAGCTCAAATCACCGACCAGTATGGTTTAAATAAGTGACCCACTGATCAGATCAGATAGACTGGTCCGAACCCTTGACTGGTCCGAACCCTTGACTGGTCCGAACCCTTGACTGGTCCGAACCCTTGACTGGTCCGAACCCTGGACTGGTTTCAAACGGTTTCGTTGTGCACCACCTAGCAGGTTATTAATAGAATATTCAAGAGGTTGCTAGTAGAATTGCAGTAAATCAACCATTCAAATCATTATGAAGCTGTGTGTAGTCTGTGGTCAGTCAAACAAACGGGCTTCCACATGCATAAATTGTCATTTTTGTGGAAATTGGTGTCACGCCCCTTGTGCAGATATCCAAGAACTAGCTACAAGCAGTATTAAAACAGGGAAGTGTTTTTGGGTATGCCCAAATGAGATAAATCTGTGGACTAAAATCACAAGGGTATTAAAAGAGGTCAACATCAAAGCTGCTTTCATAGAAAACCTGGAAGCTTTCTACAACAGATGGGAACATAAAAAGTCCGGGCTGAATGGTACTGCCCTTGATACTGGCCATGTAGTCAGAAACTGTAAGGCTGGAGATGATGTCCTGGTAGTCAGTAAATGGGGGGCTGATAGTGCTGTCCTGGGAGACAGTAATGGGGAAGCTGGAGGTGCTGTCCTGGGAGACAGTAATGGTGAAGCTAGAGGTGCTGTCCTGGGAGACAGTAATGGTGAAGCTGGAGATGCTGTCCTGGGAGACAGTAATGGGGAAGCTGGAGATGCTGTCCTGGGAGACAGTAATGGTGAAGCTGGAGATTTTGTCCAGGTAGTCGGGAATTATACGCAGGAAGGAATACATATAAATGACCTCATAGGGGACAGGAGCCATAGTAGGGAAACAAGTGTAGTCAAAGATAAGATAAAACCAATATTGCAAACTAGAAATACCGCAGGAAATAGCAAACAAGAGGACTCCACTAGCAATAGTGAGGATATATTACCAAAAACAACTGGTGGGAGCTCCATTGTTGGTGCTAGGGAGGATAGAAGTAAGACAGGGAAACATGCACCAACAGGGAATACAGTCACAGAAACCCAAGGCAAACGGAAACCAAGCCTGTGCACATACTATGCACTCGGTATCTGCTGGCATGGGAAATCTGGAAAAACAGATGGGACGTGCAACTATGACCACCCTAGGAAATGCCATGCCCATATGACAACAGGAAAATGCAAACTCCCTTCCTGTAAGCTTTTTCACCCTGAACTGTGTACCTCTTCAGTACAGGAAAGACTGCTATAACTTAAATTGCCAGGCATACCATCTAAAGGGGACAAAAAGATACAAAACATCCAGGCCATGGGAAAACCTGGGTAGCCACAGCCACTCAAGAGGGAGAGGTTTTTTAGTGCCAGGAAGGAAAAAAAAACTGGCAGGAAATGGCAGAAATCGTACACCAAATCCAGTCATTCCTGGAGTGGAACCACAGTCGATGGCCTCCACTCCAAACCAACAGATACAGATACTAATGCCGGAAAAAAAATCCCCCCCCAGTACCAACAATACCACCAGTCCGATGACATTCTTCTTTGCAAATATACAGGGTCTAAAGCCAGCAACAAACAACAAAATACCTTTCATCCGTGGACTGCTTGCAGAGGCAAAGGCAATGTTCGTGGCTTTCACTGAGACCCACATAAAGGATCACTTGGACAACGAAATATGGATCCCAGGTTACAACCTATACAGATGTGACAGAGTGAACAGGCAAAAGGGGGGGGGGGGTTGGCCTGTACATTGCAGAGTCACTTGTTTGCACAGAACTGCTAAATGCCTCAAATGATGTAGTGGAAGTTTTAGCAGTAAAGGTCGAGAACCAAAACCTAGTCATTGTGATAGTCTACAAGCCTCCGGATGCAACATCCCAGCAATTCCAGGAACAGCTGTTAAAAATTGACCACTGTCTGGAAAACCTTCCAGCTCCTGCACCCAACATCTTGCTCCTGGGGGATTTCAACTTAAGGCACCTAAAATGGAGGAATATAGCAAATAATATTGTTGCAGTAATAACACCAGGAGGCAGCTCTGATGAAAACTCACACTCACGCGAGCTTTTAAATCTCTGCACAAAATTCAATTTAAACCAGCAAATAATAGAGCCTACTAGACTGGAGAATACACTAGACCTCATCTTCACTAACAATGATGATCTGATAAGAAATATCACCATATCAAAAACAATATACTCAGATCACAACATAATTGAGGTACAGTCATGTATGCGCGGAGCCCCAGACCGCCATAATGAGATTAGTCACGAGGGAGCATTCACCAAATTCAACTTCAATAACAAAAACATAAAGTGGGACCAAGTAAACCAAGTCCTAACCGATATAAGCTGGGAAGATATACTAAGCAACACAGACCCCAACTTATGCCTAGAACAGATTAACTCGGTGGCACTCGATGTATGCACAAGGCTTATTCCTCTAAGAAAAAGGAGGAGTAGATGTAAAACAGAAAGAGACAGGCGCTCCCTTTACAGGCGACGGAAAAGAATAACAGAGCGGCTAAAAGAGGTCAATATATCTGAAATGCGTAGGGAGACACTGGTCAGAGAAATAGCAAGCATCGAACTTAAGCTAAAAGAATCCTTTAGGAGTCAGGAATCACAGGAACAACTAAAAGCCACAAATGAAATCGAAAGAAACCCAAAGTATTTCTTCTCCTATGCCAAATCAAAATCGAGAACAACGTCCAGAAGCAAGATCACCACGCATCTAGAAACCCATCAGTTACACAACCCAGGGCAACATGGGTTTAGAACATGTCGCTCCTGTCTGTCTCAACTATTGGACCACTACGACAAGGTCCTAAATGCACTAGAAGACAAAAAGAATGCAGATGTAATATATACAGACTTTGCAAAAGCCTTCGACAAGTGTGACCATGGCGTAATAGCGCACAAAATGCGTGCTAAAGGAATAACAGGAAAAGTCGGTCGATGGATCTATAATTTCCTCACTAACAGAACACAGAGAGTAGTCGTCAACAGAGTAAAGTCCGAGGCAGCTACGGTGAAAAGCTCTGTTCCACAAGGCACAGTACTCGCTCCCATCTTGTTCCTCATCCTTATATCCGACATAGACAAGGATGTCAGCCACAGCACCGTGTCTTCCTTTGCAGATGACACCCGAATCTGCATGACAGTGTCTTCCATTGCAGACACTGCAAAGCTCCAGGCAGACATCAACCAAATCTTTCAGTGGGCTGCAGAAAACAATATGAAGTTCAACGATGAGAAATTTCAATTACTCAGATATGGTAAACATGAGGAAATTAAATCTTCATCAGAGTACAAAACAAATTCTGGCCGCAAAATAGAGCGAAACACCAACGTCAAAGACCTGGGAGTGATCATGTCGGAGGATCTCACCTTCAAGGACCATAACATTGTATCAATCGCATCTGCTAGAAAAATGACAGGATGGATAATGAGAACCTTCAAAACTAGGGAGGCCAAGCCCATGATGACACTCTTCAGGTCACTTGTTCTATCTAGGCTGGAATATTGCTGCACACTAACAGCACCTTTCAAGGCAGGTGAAATTGCCGACCTAGAAAATGTACAGAGAACTTTCACGGCGCGCATAACGGAGATAAAACACCTCAATTATTGGGAGCGCTTGAGGTTCCTAAACCTGTATTCCCTGGAACGCAGGAGGGAAAGATACATGATTATATACACCTGGAAAATCCTAGAGGGACTAGTACCGAACTTGCACACGAAAATCACTCACTACGAAAGCAAAAGACTTGGCAGACGATGCACCATCCCCCCAATGAAAAGCAGGGGTGTCACTAGCACGTTAAGAGACCATACAATAAGTGTCAGGGGCCCGAGACTGTTCAACTGCCTCCCAGCACACATAAGGGGGATTACCAACAGACCCCTGGCAGTCTTCAAGCTGGCACTGGACAAGCACCTAAAGTCAGTTCCGGATCAGCCGGGCTGTGGCTCGTACGTTGGTTTGCGTGCAGCCAGCAGCAACAGCCTGGTTGATCAGGCTCTGATCCACCAGGAGGCCTGGTCTCAGACCGGGCCGCGTGGGCGTTGACCCCCGGAACTCTCTCCAGGTAAACTCCAGGGAGGTGTGCTCAGTCCCACACTATTCAATATTCTAATTAATGCCTTACTTAATGCTATGCCTAGCCAGTCCCATCATTATATGATTAGTTTTGCTGAAGATATAATGATTCACACCACCGGATTCTCCAACACCCAAAACATTCTTAATCATGTACTAGCCTCGTGTCAGGACCTGGGTTTGATAATCTCTACTGATAAAACAAAGATACTCAATAGGCGTCCTCCTCGACAGAGAGGCACAGTTCGTCAGATCCAGTTGCATGATGGGTCTCTTCTAGAATATGTAAGCAGATACAGGTATCTAGGCTTTGAGGTTCCACTACTTGGACCTGTTGTAGCGAGACTTTGTCGCCAATACTAAGAAAGGCTGAGAGCACTTAGAGTTGTGGCAGGTTTTCATCCCAGGTATGGAGCTAATGTTAAAATTGTGAAAATGATGCATCTTGCTTATATTAGATCATTGGTTGATTATGCGGCGCCACTACTTGCACTCGTGTTTGACTGGAAGCTTGGAGGGCTGGAAAAACTGCAAAACGAAGCAATGATGATCATCCTATGATGCCCTCGCACTGCCAAATTTTAAATATGCGGAAAGAACTTAATATTCCAAGTGTTACTGAAAGAAATATCCTTATTGGGGTCAATATGCTTAGGTTAGCCCATTCAAACCCCTGCACAGAAGCCCTCCAAACTTTCTTCAGCACTGGTGAACATCCTTCCAGATGGATCGAAAAAACTGGAACCGACCTCCGCATGAACCAGCTACATGATCTATGTCAGGTTAGGCAACAAAGACACTTCCCTGCTCCATGGGATATTACTCCATTCCAAAATACCATTCCTTCATTTCCCCCCAAAACTCTTCTTAAATCACAACCAAAGCTTCGTCTTGAAGCCAAACATGATGCCTTAAGCTGTATTGATAACTTAGTCACACAGAACACTCTTTCACAAATTATTTACGTTGATGGTTCTGTTCACCAGTCCACTGGTGCAGCTGGTAGTGCTGCTGTTGTCACACAGAGTGATGGCTCTCATAAAGAAATTGGAGCACGCATCAATAACTGGGCCTCTACCCTTCAAACAGAACTGTTTGCCATACTCCTTGCACTCATATGCGTCCATGTATCTAAGGTTGACCCTTTAATTGTAACTGATTCTCTGTCATCCATAAATGCTCTCAACTCATTAAGTATAAATTGTGTAAAGTAAAAGGACACAAGTGCAACTAATGTGACATTTATTGTGGCAACGTTTCGCTCTCCAGGAGCTTTATCAAGCCATTACAAACAATACATGGACACAGAGGGTATATAAAGGCTCTGAGTGAGGTGCAATACTAGTGAGGTAACATTTCGATGTTCACTAGTGGTGGTAGTAGTAGTAGTAGTAGTAGTAACAAAAATAATACAATAAGGAAGAGCAATTACTTTCACAAGCTAACACCAGAGTCGCCATCGCTTCTACCACTTCAATAAAGGATCTAACCAGGACAAAACCCAAGCACCACGAACCAGTCAATGCAGGAGTTTACACTATACCCTGTGGAGGCTGTGACAAGATCTACGTAGGTGAAACAGCAAGAAACCTCGACACCCGCCTCAATGAACACATTTACGCATGTAGGAACGACAACTTAAACAACGCCTGTGTACAACACCGAAATTCCACCAATCATCTCATGAAATTCAGAGACGCCCAATTAGTGATCAAAGAAACTAATTTCCACAGACGCAAGTGCCTTGAATCAGCACTAATCGCTGTTTCGAATACAATTAAACAAAACAACGGCAGCTTCACCATCTCCGAAGTCTTAGCAAGAATCCTCCTGAAAACAGTAAACCCTGCCATCACATAGTCTCTCCTGTTATACTACACAAGCACATTACAGAGAGTGAACACTGAAAAAAAACTTGCCTCTTTCCAGTCTATATTTGTCCAACCTATTTTTATGTTACCCAAGTAATAGCTTTTATATCCTTTTACTCATGTACGAATTAATTGCTCTTCCTTATTGTATTATTTTTGTTACTACCACTACTACTACTACTACCACTAGTGAACATCGAAATGTTACCTCACTAGTATTGCACCTCACTCTGAGCCTTTATATACCCTCTGTGTCCATGTATTGTTTGTAATGGCTTGATAAAGCTCCTGGAGAGCGAAACGTTGCCACAATAAATGTCACATTAGTTGCACTTGTGTCCTTTTACTTTACATATTGTCGGTAATTCTACCAACTTTATTACAAGTATAAATTGTGCCATGTTTGTGTCAGAAGCCAGACATAGATATGGTAAGATTGTGGACAGTGGAGTCAGAGTGCACATGCTGTGGATTCCTTCTCACATTGGTCTTCAGATGCATGATAGAACTGATAAATTGGCTAAGCTGTATGCTTTCAAAGAGGGAGTAGATTACAATCTTGGGTTGTCAGTTAGCATTTGAGAACAATAACACGAAAAGAACTTCAATTGAACTTTATTGACTTAAGACTTAGGGAGATTGACACAAGTCAGTCCATCTATCATCATTCCATCATGCAGGAGGAGCCACATGTCTATGGTGCATCCAACAAAATAAGCAGACTCTTGGATGTCACTACCGCCCGGCTCCGGCTGGGTTACAAGTATCTTTGGCAGGTTAAATCCCCACCACCAGATGTAGACCAACGAAATGTAAACTTTGCCAGATGGACTATTGTCACACCTTGCGTCATTATGTACTGGAGTGCGATCAAATTAATGAATTTAGAGACAGCTCACTCAGAAATGTTCAAGAAATGGCAAAGTATTTTATCCACAGTAGTATATTACAGACCATTCTGGAGAAATACCCTGACTTTGCTAGCTGTAAATAAAGCAATACCACGTACTCACCTTGTTACTCACCTAGTTGAGGTTGCAGGGGTCGAGTCCAAGCTCCTGGCCCCGCCTCGTCACTGGTCGCTACTAGTTCACTCCCTGAACCGTGAGCTTTACCATACCTCTGCTTAAAGCTATGAACGGATCCTGCCTCCACTACATCGCTTCCCAAATTATTCCACTTCCTGACTACTCTGTGGCTGAAGAAATACTTCCTAACATCCCTGTGATTTATCTGTGTCTTCAACTTCCAACTGTGTCCCCTTGTTACTGTGTCCAATCTCTGAAACATCCTGTCTTTGTCCACCTTGTCAATTCCTCTCAGTATTTTGTGTCGTTATGATGTCCCCCCTATCTCTCCTGTCCTCCAGTGTCGTCAGGTTGATTTCCCTTAACCTCTCCTCGTAGGACATACCTCTTAGCTCTGGGACTAGTCTTGTTGCAAACCTTTGCACTTTTTCTAGTTGCTTTACATGCTTGGCTAGGTGTGGGTTCCAAACTGGTGCCGCATACTCCAATATGGGCCTAACGTACACGGTGTGCAGGGTCCTGAACGATTCCTTATTAAGGTGTCGGAATGCTGTTCTGAGGTTTGCTATGCGCCCATATGCTGCAGCCGTTATTTGGTTGATGTGTGCTCAGGAGATGTGCCTGGTGTTATACCCACCCCAAGATCTTTTTCCTTGAGTGAGGTTTGTAGTCTCTGGCCCCCTAGACTGTACTCCGTCTGCGGTCTTCTTTGCCTTTCCCCAATCTTCATGACTTTGCACTTGGTGGGGTTGAACTCCAGGAGCCAATTGCTGGACCAGGTCTGCAGCCTGTCCAGATCCCTTTGTAGTTCTGCCTGGTCTTCGATCGAGTGAATTCTTCTCATCAACTTCACGTCATCTGCAAACAGGGACACCTCAGAGTCTATTCCTTCCTTCATGTCGTTCGCAAATATCAGAAACAGCACTGGTCCTAAGACTGACCCCTGTGGGACCCCGCTGGTCACAGATGCCCACTCTGACACCTCGCCACGTACCATGACTCGCTGCTGTCTTCCTGACAAGTATTCCCTGATCCATTGTAGTGCCTTCCCTGTTATCCCTGCTTGGTCCTCCAGTTTTTGCACCAATCTCTTGTGTGGAACTGTGTCAAACGCCTTCTTGCAGTCCAAGAATATGCAATCCACCCACCCCTCTCTCTCTTGTCTTACTGCTGTCACCATGTCATAGAATTCCAGTAGGTTTGTGACACAGGATTTCCCGTCCCTGAAACCATGTTGGCTGCTGTTGATGAGATCATTCCTTTCTAGATGTTCCACCACTCTTCTCCTGATAATTTTCTCCATGATTTTGCATACTAAACATGTCAGTGACACTGGTCTGTAGTTTAGTGCTTCATGTCTGTCTCCTTTTTTAAAGATTGGGACTACATTTGATGTCTTCCATGCCTCAGGCAATATCCCTGTTTCGATAGATGTATTGAATATTGTTGTTAGGGGTACACATAGTGCCTCTGCTCCCTCTCTCAGGACCCATGGGGAGATGTTATCTGGCCCCATTGCCTTTGAGGTATCTAGCTCACTCAGAAGCCTCTTCACTTCTTCCTCGGTTGTGGTCTGCTAATGTACTCGCATATAATCTAGTGATACCAGTGAATAGCAGAATACAGTGTTGTAGTAGCAACTAATCGGTATTATAATGGTACTTAGTGGAGTGGAGTGACTTTCATTAGTTTCTATTTTCTTGAAATACCAGACGTATACTGTGAATTTCATATAACCTGTAGTTACCAGCGGTCGCAATATACACAACGAAAAGCAAATATTACTACAGAAAAAGCGTTCTTCCTCCAAAATTTCTACCAGTCAACTATAGTGATAATATAGCATTTATTGTGGTGGAGACGAAAAAAAACTAGAAAAGCTAGATACAGCGATTGATAAACAAGGGTTGAGGCTCGACCGTTCGTCATTGTAGGAGCTGCCAGAAATCACCGGTTCTTCAACACGCAAGTTATACTTTTGTATCAATCAAATCGCATATTACTCGGGTAGATAATTTCAGGTAGATCCTTCATGTGTTAGCCCAAATCACCGACCAGTATGTTTTAAATAAGTGACCCACTGATCAGATCAGATCGACTGGTCCGAACCCTTGACTGGTCTGAACCCTTGACTGGTCCGAACCCTTGACTGGTCTGAACCCTTGACTGGTCCGAACCCTTGACTGGTCTGAACCCTTGACTGGTCCGAACCTTTGACTGGTTTCAAACGGATTAGTTGGAAAATAAAGCAGACTGTAAACGGATGGGGTTGTAGGCACCCTTATCAAACACATACAATAAATATAAATCAGGAACGTACACGGTAAGCGGTCCAATATACAAGTACAGTTAGAAATAGAAATACAAATAGCTAGAGCTTCATTTAAGGAGGTTATTAATAGAATATTCAAGAGGTTGCTAGCAGAATTACAGTAAATCAACCATTCAAATCATTATGAAGCCCTGAGTAGTCTGCGGTCAATCAAACAAACGGGCTTCCACATGGATAAATTGTCATTTTTGTGGAAATTGGTGTCACGCCCCTTGTGCAGATATCCAAGAACTAGCTACAAGCAGTATTAAAACAGGGAAGTGTTTTTGGGTATGCCCAAATGAGATAAATCTGTGGACTAAAATCACAAGGGTATTAAAAGAGGATAACATCAAAGCTGCTTTCATAGAAAACCTGGAAGCTTTCTACAACAGATGGGAACATAAAAAGTCTGGGCTGAATGGTACTGCCCTTGATACTGGACATGTAGTCAGAAACTGTAAGGCTGGAGGTGATGTCCTGGTAGTCAGTAAATGTGGGGCCGATAGTGCTGTCCTGGGAGACAGTAATGGTGAAGCTGGAGGTGCTGTCCTGCGAAACAGTAATGGTGAAGCTGGAGGTGCTGTCCTGGGAGACAGTAATGGTGAAGCTGGAGGTGCTGTCCTGGGAGACAGTAATGGTGAAGCTGGAGATTTTGTCCAGGTAGTCGGGAATTATATACAGGAAGGAATACATATAAATGACCTCATAGGGGACAGGAGCCGTAGTAGGGAAACAAGTGTAGTCAAAGATAAGATAAAACCAATATTGCAAACTAGAAATACCACAGGAAATAGCAAACAAGAGGACTCCACTAGCAATAGTGAGGATATATTACCAAAAACAACTGGTGGGAGCTCCATTGTTGGTGCTAGGGAGGATAGGAATAAGACAGGGAAACATGCACCAACAGGGAATACAGTCACAGAAACCCAAGGCAAACGGAAACCAAGCCTGTGCACATACTATGCACTTGGTATCTGCAGACATGGGAAATCTGGAAAAACGGACGGGACGTGCAACTATGACCACTCTAGAAAATGCCATGCCCATATGACAACAGGAAAATGCAAACTCCCTTCCTGTAAGCTTTTTCACCCTGAACTGTGTACCTCTTCAGTACAGGAAAGACTGTGCTATAACTTAAATTGCCAGGCACACCATCTAAAGGGGACAAAAAGATACAAAACATCCAGGCCATGGGAAAACCTGGGTAGCCACAGCCACTCAAGAGGGAGAGGTTTTTCAGTGCCAGGAAGGAGAAAAAAACTGGCAGGAAATGGCAGAAATCGTACACCAAATCCAGTCATTCCTGGAGTGGAACCACAGTCGATGGCCTCCACTCCAAACCAACAGATACAGATACTAATGCCGGAAAAAAATCCCCCCCCCAGTACCAACACCACCACCAGTCCGATGACATTCTTCTTTGCAAATATACAGGGTCTAAAGCCAGCAACAAACAACAAAACACCTTTCATCCGTGGACTGCTTGCAGAGGCAAAGGCAATGTTCGCGGATTTCACTGAGACCCACATAAAGGATCACTAGGACAACGAAATATGGATCCCAGGTTACAACCTATACAGATGTGACAGAGTGAACAGGCAAAAGGGGGGGGGGTTGGCATGTACATTGCAGAGTCACTTGTTTGCACAGAACTGCTTAATGCCTCAAATGATGTAGTGGAAGTTTTAGCAGTAAAGGTCGAGAACCAAAACCTAGTCATTGTGGTAGTCTACAAGCCTCCGGATGCAACATCCCAGCAATTCCAGCAACAGCTGTTAAAAATTGACCACTGTCTGGAAAATCTTCCAGCTCCTGCACCCAACATCTTGCTCCTGGGGGATTTCAACTTAAGGCACCTAAAATGGAGGAATATAGCAAATAATATTGTTGCAGTAATAACACCAGGAGGCAGCTCTGATGAAAACTCACACTCACACGAGCTTTTAAATCTCTGCACAAAATTCAATTTAAACCAGCAAATAATAGAGCCTACTAGATTGGAGAATACACTAGACCTCATCTTCACTAACAATGATGATCTGATAAGAAATGTCACCATATCAAAAAAATATACTCAGATCACAACATAATTGAGGTTCAGACATGTATGCGTGGAGCCCCAGACCGACATAATGAGACTAGTCACGAGGGAGCATTCACCAAATTCAACTTCAATAACAAAAACATAAAGTGGGACCAAGTAAACCAAGTCCTAACCGATATAAGCTGGGAAGATATACTAAGCAACACAGACCCCAACTTATGCCTAGAACAGATTAACTTGGTGGCACTCGATGTATGCACAAGGCTTATTCCTCTAAGAAAAAGGAGGAGTAGATGTAAAATAGAAAGAGACAGGCGCTCCCTTTACAGGCGACGGAAAAGAATAACAGAGCGGCTAAAAGAGATCAATATATCTGAAATGCGTAGGGAGACACTGGTCAGAGAAATAGCAAGCATCGAACTTAAGCTAAAGGAATCTTATAGGAGTCAGGAATCACGGGAAGAACTAAAAGCCATAAATGAAATCGAAAGAAACCCAAAGTATTTCTTCTCCTATGCCAAATTAAAGTCGAGAACAACGTCCAGTATTGGGCCCCTACTTAAACAAGATGGGTCCTACACAGATGACAGCAAGGAAATGAGTGAGCTACTCAAGTCCCAATATGACTCAGTTTTTAGCAAGCCGCTAACCAGACTGAGAGTCGAAGATCAAAATGAATTTTTTATGAGAGAGCCACAAAATTTGGTTAACACAAGCCTATCCGATGTTATCCTGACGCCAAATGACTTCGAACAGGCGATAAATGACATGCCCATGCACTCTGCCCCAGGGCCAGACTCAAGGAACTCCGTGTTCATCAAGAACTGCAAGAAGCCCCTATCACGAGCCTTTTCCATCCTATGGAGAGGGAGCATGGACACGGGGGTCGTCCCACAGTTACTAAAAACAACAGACATAGCCCCACTCCACAAAGGGGGCAGTAAAGCAACAGCAAAGAACTACAGACCGATAGCACTAACATCCCATATCATAAAACTCTTTGAAAGGGTCCTAAGAAGCAAGATCACCACCCATCTAGAAACCCATCAGTTACACAACCCAGGGCAACATGGGTTTAGAACAGGTCGCTCCTGTCTGTCTCAACTATTGGATCACTACGACAGGGTCCTAAATGCACTAGAAGACAAAAAGAATGCAGATGTAATATATACAGACTTTGCAAAAGCCTTCGACAAGTGTGGCCATGGCGTAATAGCGCACAAAATGCGTGCTAAAGGAATAACAGGAAAAGTCGGTCGATGGATCTATAATTTCCTCACTAACAGAACACAGAGAGTAGTCGTCAACAGAGTAAAGTCCGAGGCAGCTACGGTGAAAAGCTCTGTTCCACAAGGCACAGTACTCGCTCCCATCTTGTTCCTCATCCTCATATCCGACATAGACAAGGATGTCAGCCACAGCACCGTGTCTTCCTTTGCAGATGACACCCGAATCTGCATGACAGTGTCTTCCATTGCAGACACTGCAAGGCTCCAGGCAGACATCAACCAAATCTTTCAATGGGCTGCAGAAAACAATATGAAGTTCAAGGATGAGAAATTTCAATTACTCAGATATGGTAAACAAGAGGAAATTAAATCTTCATCAGAGTACAAAACAAATTCTGGCCACAAAATAGAGCGAAACACCAACGTCAAAGACCTGGGAGTGATCATGTCGGAGGATCTCACCTTCAAGGACCATAACATTGTATCAATCGCATCTGCTAGAAAAATGACAGGATGGATAATGAGAACCTTCAAAACTAGGGAGGCCAAGCCCATGATGACACTCTTCAGGTCACTTGTTCTATCTAGGCTGGAATATTGCTGCACACTAACAGCACCTTTCAAGGCAGGTGAAATTGCTGACCTAGAAAATGTACAGAGAACCTTCACGGCACGCATAACGGAGATAAAACACCTCAATTACTGGGAGCGCTTGAGGTTCCTAAACCTGTATTCCCTGGAACGCAGGCAGGAGAGATACATGATTACATACACCTGGAAAATCCTAGAGGGACTAGTACCGAACTTGCACACGAAAATCACTCACTACGAAAGCAAAAGACTTGGCAGACAATGCAACATCCCCCCAATGATAAGCAGGGGTGTCACTAGCACGTTAAGAGACCATACAATAAGTGTCAGGGGCCCGAGACTGTTCAACTGCCTCCCAGCATACATAAGGGGGATTACCAACAGACCCCTGGCAGTCTTCAAGCTAGCACTGGACAAGCACCTAAAGTCGGTTCCTGACCAGCCGGGCTGTGGCTCGTACGTTGGTTTGCGTGCAGCCAGCAGCAACAGCATGGTTGATCAGGCTCTGATCCACCAGGAGGCCTGGTCACAGACCGGGCCGCGGGGGCGTTGACCCCCGGAACTCTCTCCAGGTAAACTCCAGGTAAACTGTGTCCAGCACTTAGTGGTGTGATCTACCTCTCCGTCTTTCTGGAGCCCCTTCTATCTCCTCTGTGAACACTTCTTTGAAACTCTTGTTGAGTTCCTCACATAGTTCACGGTCATTTCTTGTTGTCTCTCCTCCTTCCTTCCTTAGCCTGATTACCTGGTCCTTAACTGTTGTTTTCCTTCTGATGTGGCTGTATAACAGTTTCGGGTCAGATTTGGCTTTCGCTGCTATGTCGTTTTCATATTGTCTTTGGGTTTCCCTTCTTATCTGTGCATATTCGTTTCTGGCTCTATGACTGCTCTCCTTATTCTCCTGGGTCCTTTGACTTCTCTATTTCTTCCATTCCCTAGCACACTTGGTTTTTGCCTCCCTGCACCTTTGGGTGAACCATGGGCTCATCCAGGCTTTTTCATTATTCCTGTTACCCTTGGGTACAAACCTCTCCTCAGCCTCCTTGCATATTGTTGCTACATATTCCATCATCTCATTAACTGGCTTCCCTGCCAGTTCTCTTTCCCACTGTACCCCGTTCAGGAAGTTCCTCATTCCCGTGTAGTCCCCTTTCTTGTACTTTGGCTTCATTCGTCCTGGCCTTCCTGCTTCCCCCTCCACTTGTAGCTCTATTGTGTATTCGAAGCTTAAAACCACATGATCGCTGGCCCAAGGGGTCTTTCGTATGTGATGTCCTCGATATCTGCACTACTCAAGGTGAATACTAAGTCCAGTCTTGCTGGTTCATCCTCTCCTCTCTCTCTCTTGTAGTGTCCCTTGCATGTTGGTACATGAAGTTTTCCAGTACCACCTCCATCGTCTTAGCCCTCCATGTATCTTGGCCCCCATGTGGCTCCAAGTTCTCCCAATCGATCTCCTTGTGGTTAAAGTCACCCATGATCAGGAGCTTTGCCCTGTATGCCTGGCCACTGCAGCCAGTGTGTCAACCATCGCTCTTGTTGTACTCTTGCCTTGGCCTCCTGTTGTTCTGTGGTGGGTTATACATCACTGCTATTACCACCTTGGGACCTCCAGAGTGAAGCATTCCCACTATGTAATCACTTTCTTCTCCGTTGTCTCCTTTCTCTAGCTCATCAAAATTCCATCGGTTTTTGATCAGCAATGCCATTCCTCCACGCCCCCTGTTCCCTCTGTCTTTCCTCAGGAGCTGGTATCCCATTGGAAAGATGGCATCTGTTATCATACCTGTAAGCTTGGTTTCTGTGAGAGCTATGATGTCCGGTGATGCCTCTTTGACTCTTTCTTGCCACTCCTCCCACTTATTTGTTATTCCATCAGCGTTTGTGTATCATACCTTCAGTTTCCCTTCCAACACTGTGGTTTGGGGGCCTGTGAGGGTCGGAGACCTGGTAGCATACTCTGGGATTCTAAAGCTGAAGGTTGGGTGGAAGCTGTGGGTATGGATTGTAGTGTGTGTTGGGGTGGTGTGATAGGTTGTGGGGTTCTGAGGATAGTTGTGTGTGTGTGTGTGTGTGTGTGTGTGTGTGTGTGTGTGTGTGTGTGTGTGCATGTGTGTGTGTGTGTACTCACCTAATTGTGGTTGCAGGGGTCGAGTCTGAGCTCCTGGCCCCGCCTCTTCACTGATCACTATTAGGTCCTCTCCCTCTCTGCTTCCTGAGCTTTGTCATACCTCTTCTTAAAACTATGTATGGTTCCTGCCTCCACTATTTCACTTGCTAGGCTATTCCACTTCCTGACGACTCTATGACTGAAGAAATACTTCCTAACGTCCCTGTGACTCGTCTGAGTCTTCAGCTTCCAGTTGTGACCCCTTGTTTCTGTGTCCCCTCTCTGGAACATCCTATCTCTGTCCACCTTGTCTATTACCCACAGTATCTTGTATGTCGTTATCATGTCTCCCCTGACCCTTCTGTCCTCCAGTGTCGTCAGTCCGATTTCCCTCAACCTTTCCTCGTACGACATTCCCCTGAGCTCTGGGACTAGCCTTGTTGCAAACCTTTGTACTTTCTCTAACTTCTTGACGTGCTTGACCAGGCGTGGGTTCCAGACTGGTGCTGCATACTCCAGTATGGGCCTAACATACACAGTGTACAGTGTCTTGAACGATTCCTTGTTAAGGTATCGGAACGCTATTCTCAGGTTTGCCAGGCGCCCGTATGCTGCAGCAGTTATTTGGTTGATGTGTGCCTCCGGTGACGTGCTCGGTGTTATGGTCACCCCAAGGTCTTTCTCCCTGAGTGAGGTCTGTAGTCTTTGTCCACCTAGTCTATACTCTGTCTGCGGTCTTCTTTGCCCCTTGCCAATCTTCACGACTTTGCATTTTGCAGGATTGAATTCGAGAAGCCAGTTTCTGGACCACATGTCCAGATCTCTTTGCATTTCTGCCTCATCCTCATCCGATTTAATTCTTCTCATCAACTTCACATCATCTGCGAATAGGGACACTTTAGAGTCTATTCCTTCCATCATGTCGTTTGCATATATCAAAAATAGCACTGGTCCTAGAACTGACCCCTGTGGGACCCTGCTCGTCACAGGCGCCCACTGTGATACCTCTTCACGTACCATGACTCGTTGCTGCCTCCCTGTCAGGTATTCCCTGATCCATTGCAGTGCCCTCCCTGTTATATGCGCCTGATCCTCCAGTTTCTGCACTAATCTCTTGTGGGGAACTGTGTCAAATGCCTTCCTGAAGTCTAGGAAAACGCAATCAACCCACCCCTCTCTCTCATGTCTTACTTCTGTTACCTTGTCATAAAACTCCAAGAGGTTTGTGACACAGGATTTGCCTTCCACGAACCATGTTGGTTTTCATTTATAATCTTGTTCCGTTCTAGGTGTTCCACCACTCTCCTCCTAATAATCTTCTCCATGACTTTGCACACAATACATGTCAGAGACACAGGTCTGTAGTTTAGTGACTCATTTCTGTTTCCTTTCTTAAATATGGGGACTACATTTGCTGTCTTCCATTTCTCAGGTAGTTGCCCAGTTTCAAGGGATGTGTTGAAGATTGTGGTTAGGGGCACACACAGCATCTCTGCTCCTTCTCTAAGGACCCATGAGGAGATGTTGTCCGGTCCCATCGCCTTTGAGGTATCAAGGTCACTTAGCAGCTTCTGCACCTCCTCCTCGGTTGTTCGTATGTCATCCAACACTTGTTGGTACATTCCCTCTTGATGTTCCCTTCTGTTCTGTCTTCCCACAGCCCTTCCTGTCTCTACTGTAAAAACTTCCTTAAATCTCCTGTTTAGCTCCTCACATACCTCCTGATCATTTCTTGTGAGTTCTCCACCTTCTGTCCTCAATCTGATCACCTGGTCTTTGACTGTTGTCTTCCTCCTGATGTGGCTATACAACAGTTTCGGTTCAGTCTTGATTTTCGATGCTATGTCATTTTCGTACTGTCGCTGGGCCTCCCTCTTTACCTGTGCATACTCGTTCCTGGCTCTGCGATTGATCTGTGTGTGTGTGTGTGTGTGTGTGTGTGTGTGTGTGTGTGTGTGTGTGTGTGTGTGTGTGTGTGTGTGTGTGTACTCACCTAGTTGTACTCACCTAGTTGAGGTTGCGGGGGTCGAGTCCGAGCTCCTGGCCCCGCCTCTTCACTGATCGCTACTAGGTCACTCTCCCTGAGCCGTGAGCTTTATCATACCTCTGCTTAAAGCTATGTATGGATCCTGCCTCCACTACATCGCTTCCCAAACTATTCCACTTACTGACTACTGTAGACAGCCTGTACTGTCTGCACAGACAGCCCATGCTGTCTGCCAGCTTAGTTCATATTTCGCGCCACTCAAGTGCTGCCACCTATAGGCCTTGCCACTTCAGTATGCCCAGACTTGCCTCGCTCTCACTCACACAGCGGCCTGGCTTCAACACACAAGTACTCTCATCTCTCTCTCGTGGGCATGGCCCTGCCCGGGCCATGGGCACAAACACACAAGCCTGTGTAACCCACCACTACTTAACAATAAACTAAGAAGCCTCCGAAGAAGTATATCATTTAACTACCCGCTCTACAGCTACCAAACAAGCCCTTTATATTGGTACCAGCGGTGGTCGCAGCGTTGTGTTTACCCTGGAGAGAGGAAGGAGAGGTATGAAGTCACCTTCATTTCATCACCCTACACAAGAAGCATCCGTCTCTCAACGAGTTATCCTGATGTCGTGTCTGCACGTTTGAGCATCCAGACACAGGTACAAGCAGGATCCAGCCGAAATTTATCGAAATTCTACGAGAATTGTAAGTGGCGTCCCAGTGACCCCACGCTGTTTCTCAAGTCACGTGTTCAGCGTCACTTGTATGTTGCTGTTGTTGTTCAGCTCAGCACAGCTGTTTCAGCGAGCCAGAGGTGAGTTTTGTGGTGATTTCTGCGTCCAGTGTGCGTTTCGCCGTGTTTTGGGTTTGAGAGGAGGAAGTTGCCAGATCCTCCCTCGCCGTACACTCACCCACGCTCCTCGCCACCACACTACCATACACCACCACGCCATCTCTCCCTCTGCTGTGTTTTCTGCTGCTTTTCGTGTGAATTCATTGCCAGTGCTGTGTATCCGAGTGCCCGAGGCCACTCGAAGCTACGTGGATTACGACGTCACGTGGGTGTGGGCGATCATGTAGACCTACAAAGCCACGTGAGTTACCAGATGTCCCAGGCCTCATGCTGTGGTCTGCTGCCCGCATCACATCGACGCCACCCACGATGCTGCCCGACTTCATGACGTCACGATGTCTGCTGACGTCACCTCACGATGTCTGCTGACGTACCTCGAGATGTCTGCTGACGTCACCTCACGATGTCTGCACCTCGAGATGTCTGCTGACGTCACCTCACGATGTCTGCTGACGTCACCTCACGATGTCTGCCTGACGTCACCTCGAGATGCTGACGTCACACGATGTCTGCTGACGTCACGATGTCTGCTGACGTCACCTCACGATGTCTGCCTGACGTCACCTCGAGATGTCTGTTGACGTCACTGCTGCTGACGTCACCTTGCGACATCACGCCTGACATCACATGATGTGGCTGAAGAAATACTTCCTAACATCCCTGTGATTCATCTGTGTCTTCAGCTTCCAACTGTGTCCCCTTGTTACTGTGTCCAATCTCTGGAACATCCTGTCTTTGTCCACCTTGTCAATTCCTCTCAGTATTTTGTATGTCGTTATCATGCCCCCCCCTATCTCTCCTGTCCTCCAGTGTCGTCAGGTTGATTTCCCTTAACCTCTCCTCGTAGGACATACCTCTTAGCTCTGGGACTAGTCTTGTTGCAAACCTTTGCACTTTCTCTAGTTTCTTCACGTGCTTGGCTAGGTGTGGGTTCCAAACTGGTGCCGCATACTCCAATATGGGCCTAACGTACACGGTGTACAGGGTCCTGAATGATTCCTTATTAAGATGTCGGAATGCTGTTCTGAGGTTTGCTAGGCGCCCATATGCTGCAGCAGTTATTTGGTTGATGTGCGCTTCAGGAGATGTGCCTGGTGTTATACTCACCCCAAGATCTTTTTCCTTGAGTGAGGTTTGTAGTCTCTGACCCCCTAGACTGTACTCCGTCTGCGGCCTTCTTTGCCCTTCCCCAATCTTCATGACTTTGCACTTGGTGGGATTGAACTCCAGGAGCCAATTGCTGGACCAGGTCTGCAGCCTGTTCAGATCCCTTTGTAGTTCTGCCTGGTCTTCGATCGAGTGAATTCTTCTCATCAACTTCACGTCATCTGCAAACAGGGACACCTCAGAGTCTATTCCTTCCGTCATGTCGTTCACAAATACCAGAAACAGCACTGGTCCTAGGACTGACCCCTGCGGGACCCCGCTGGTCACAGGTGCCCACTCTGACACCTCGCCACGTACCATGACTCGCTACTGTCTTCCTGACAAGTATTCCCTGATCCATTGTAGTGCCTTCCCTGTTATCCCTGCTTGGTCCTCCAGTTTTTGCACCAATCTCTTGTGTGGAACTGTGTCAAACGCCTTCTTGCAGTCCAAGAAAATGCAATCCACCCACCCCTCTCTCTCTTGTCTTACTGCTGTCACCATGTCATAGAACTCCAGTAGGTTTGTGACACAGGATTTCCCGTCCCTGAAACCATGTTGGCTGCTGTTGATGAGATCGTTCCTTTCTAGGTGTTCCACCACTCTTCTCCTGATAATCTTCTCCATGATTTTGCATACTATACATGTCAGTGACACTGGTCTGTAGTTTAATGCTTCATGTCTGTCTCCTTTTTTAAAGATTGGGACTACATTTGCTGTCTTCCATGCCTCAGGCAATCTCCCTGTTTCGATAGATGTATTGAATATTATTCTTGTGTGTGTGTGTGTGTGTGTGTGTGTGTGTGTGTGTGTGTGTGTGTGTGTTTGTGTGTGTGTGTGTGTGTGTGTGTGTGTGTGTGTGTGTGTGTGTGTGTGTGTGTGTGTGTGTGCGTGCGCGTGTGTGTGTGTGTGTGTGTGTGTGTGTGTGTGTGTGTGTGTGTGTGTGTGTGTGTATGTGTGTACGCGCTTGTGTGTATGCATATATTTGTACGCTCGTGTGCATATGTCTGTGCGTGCGCCATCGTGTGTGTATGTGTGCGCGCGAGCGCTCGTGTGGGTGTGTGACCCACTTAATATCTGTATTTATAACTCATTACAATTGTGACCAGGTGTGGACGTATCAGTGGCTCATTACTTTGTAATTTGTTCATGACTGTAACCATGTATAGGAGTGAAGCTGATTCATTACCTCTGTAACTTGCCATGATTGTGACCAGATCTACCTGGAGTTCATTACCTTTGTAACTAGTTCAACTATCATAACTTTGGGGTCTAGTCCCTGGACCCATTATGTACCTCTGTAATCTTTTGACTACCGCCCACAGCATGGGTATGGGGTGCATAATAAACATATTAAACTAACTATACTTCTAAACTGTTGTATTGTGGGCACCTCTGCAAAAACAGTGATTATGTGTGTGTGAGGTGAAAGTGTTGAATGATGATGAAAGTATTTTCTTTTTGGGGATTTTCTTTCTTTTTGGGTCATCCTGCCTCGGTTAAACCAACTAAATGTTCTTTATGTGCCTGTCAATACAATGTCATATTTATTACCATGATCTACCTCATTAAATACCTTAATGAAAAAAAGTTAATAATAATAATAATAATAATAATATTATTATTATTATTTTAACATTATACCTCTTTAAGGGGGGGGGCTCCTTGTCGTGGTAAAGAGGCAATTGGTCTTCTTCCTCAAACCGAGCCTAATTACCCCCCAATCTCCCCTTCCCTGTCCCATCCACCCCATTCCCCCTTTTCAAATTAAAATTCCTTTATTTCCTTGCAAGTTTACAATGTGGTTGGCATATTTTAGGAAGTATATTTACATAGGTAGTTTACAGTTAGGGTTTAGAATGATTTGTAGTGCAAAGAGAGCTAACGCGACGGTCTGGAGTTTTGAGACACTCTGATCGCGTTTTCTATCCCTGCCTGTGGTATGGTTTGTTTATGCCTTGGCATTTCTCCGCCTCTCCCCATCCCTCCCCTATACCCTTCCTGTTTATAGACTTTGGGATTCTTCCCACAGGCACTCTAGTTCCTGGATAGAGGGAAGGGTACCGTGGTCCATCCCATTCCGTTGTGGGCCGTGGTAGTGGTGTAGTTTGCCGTGGAATCTGGATCACTTGGGGATGCCCCAGTTCCTCTCCGGGGGTGGTGGCCAAAGGAGGTATGCTTTGTGGCTGCCCTCTCTTTTGTTCACTGAGCTGGCTTGGTAGATGTAAGGGTGCTATCCCAGATTGCTGGTTTACTGGAATGAAGGGTAGGGTATAGAATTGGTTTCATGCTTGCGGTACTGGGATCCTCTTGGGCACGGAGGGGGATTTACAGCCCTTTCATTCCTCCTAGGAGCTATCCCTCCACATTCCTTTCCTTTTTTTTATTCTTTTTTTCATTCCTTTTTTTTTCTAAAAGACAAAAAGAAAACAGTGACCTAACAATGGAGTCCAGTAACCCATGAACCAGCTCCTCCCTGGCCCCTTTCTGCACCATGTTCCGACCCTACCTCATTATTTGACCACTCTTCGGACATTTCTAATGCCCCTGTACCTCCTGCTGGTGCTGTTTCATCATGCCGCTCCAGGTACCGGGGTTCCATTTGACTCCTTTGATACATCTGACCTCCGCACTTCTTTGATCATGCTTCCGGCTTCTCCCTCCATGGTGCGGCGCTGCGATTTTTGGATCGCCTGCCCGACCCACATCGGACTAACTCCGATCCCACACCTAAACGCCCAAGGCCATTCACTGATGATACTCCTTTGCTTCCTTCTCAGTCTGCCCAAAGAAGACCTGCATTACACTCACTCTCCTTACATGGTGTTTTCAAAATGCACAGTGGACTAAATTTTTTACTCTGGCTCCGACTTCTCCTGACTATCTTTCTGATCATAGTACAGTGGAACCTATGGTCATGAACGCTTCCTTACATGAACAAATAGGCTCACGACCAAAAAAATTGCCAAATTTTTGCATCTGGATACGAGCACATAATCAGGTGCCGAACAAACACAGCCGCTCTAATTTTCACCTTCCACACCCTTTTTTTCACACACGCCAATTTTCCCCACTTCCTGTTGTTTGCCTTGTAGTTGGTCTCGGTCAGACGTGCGTCCATTTGCTGAGAACTCCTTGTGTTGTATTTTGTGTGTTTTTGAATTCATTTTGCAATTAGCCATGACCTCTAAGCAAGTGAAGAGTGGTAATGTGGGTAAAAAGAAGGGTTTGAAGAAAATTGAAATAGAAGTGAGGAAGGAAATTATTGAAAAATACAAGTGTGGTGTGCATGTTACCAATTTTGCTGTGGAGTTCAAGAAAGCGAAGTCTACGATCTCGACTATTCTGAAGCAGAGCGGCTATTAAAGAAGCTAATGCTGCTTAGAGAGTTACGATGTTAACTAAGCAGAGGCCTCAAGTGCTGGAAAAGGTGGAGAAACTGTTGCTAGTGTGGCTGAACGAGAAGCAACTTGCAGGTGATAGCGTAAGCATGGCGATCATATGCAAGAAAGCCAGGAAGATACACAGTGATTTGTGGCAGAATTACCCTTCTACGAGTGAAGAAAGTGATGAATTTAAAGTCAGTGGAGGATGGTTTGAAAAGTTTCGTAAGAAAAGTCATGTTCATAGTGTGGTAAGGCATGAAGAGGCTGCTAGTTCTGACGCTGCTGCTTCAGAAGCACTCGCGAAAGATTTCGCTGAATTCATGAAGGACAAAGGTTACGTCCTGCAACAAGTGTTTAGCTGCGAGGAGACCGGGTTGTTTGGAAGATGATGCCAGTGAGGACCTACATAACCCAGGAGTAGAAGGCTATGCTCGGCCACAAGCCAGTGAAGGACAGATTAACCCTTTTGGTGTGCACGAACGCAAGTGACGATCTAAAAATGAAACTGCTAGTCGTCTACCAGTTCGAGAATCCTCGTGCGTTCATGCAGCACATTGTGAACAAGGCCAGACTGCCCGTGATGTTTACCTGGAGTTTACCTGGAGAGAGTTTCGGGGGTCAACGCCCCCGCGGCCCGGTCTGTGACCAGGCCTCCTGGTGGATCAGCGCCTGATCAACCAGGCTGTTGCTGCTGGCTGCACGCAAACCAACGTACGAGCCACAGCCCGGCTGATCAGGAACTGACTTTAGGTGCTTGTCCAGTGCCAGCTTGAAGACTGCCAGGGGTCTGTTGGTAATCCCCCTTATGTGTGCTGGGAGGCAGTTGAACAGTCTCGGGCCCCTGACACTTATTGTATGGTCTCTTAACGTGCTAGTGACACCCCTGCTTTTCATTGGGGGAATTGTGCATCGTCTGCCAAGTCTTTTGCTTTCGTAGTGAGTGATTTTCGTGTGCAAGTTCGGTACTAGTCCCTCTAGGATTTTCCAGGTGTATATAATCATGTATCTCTCCCTCCTGCGTTCCAGGGAATACAGGTTTAGAAACCTCAAGCGCTCCCAGTAATTGAGGTGTTTTATCTCCGTTATGCACGCCGTGAAAGTTCTCTGTACATTTTCTAGATCGGCAATTTCACCTGCCTTGAAAGGTGCTGTTAGAGTGCAGCAATATTCCAGCCTAGATAGAACAAGTGACCTGAAGAGTGTCATCATGGGCTTGGCCTCCCTAGTTTTGAAGGTTCTCATTATCCATCCTGTCATTTTTCTAGCAGATGCGATTGATACAATGTTATGGTCCTTGAAGGTGAGATCCTCCGACATAATCACTCCCAGGTCTTTGACGTTTGTGGAGGGCGATGTGGAGGTGTGACGATGTGGAGGGCGAATACGAAGGGTTGGGTTACAAGGAGCTTGTTTTTAGAATGGCTGCACGGGTCTTTTGTTTCTGCTTCTAGGAAATATTTTGCCGACAATCTTTTTCCTGAAAGGCGCCTTCTTCTGATGGACAATGCACCGGCACACCCTCCAAGTTTGATTGATGATATGGACATCGAGTACGACTTCATCAAGTTCCTCCCCCCCCCAACACGACTCCTCTTCTGCAGCCCATGGACTAGCAAGTAATCTCCAACTTTAAGAGGCTGTGCACTAAGGAACTCTTCACCAGGTGTTTTAATGTGACCGAGGAGACATCTTCGACGCTGAAGGAGTTCTGGAAGAACCATTTCAACATTGTGCATCGCATCAGCCTCATCGACAAAGCCTGGGAAGGCGTCACGTACCGGACCTTGAACTCAACATGGAAGAAACTTTGGCCTGAATGTGTTCCTGAATGAGATCTCTAAGGATTCTAGAACTGCAGACACATTCATCACCTTCAAAACTACCATTAGAAAACATCTTATCTCCCTGATACACCCCGTCAACTAACTACACGAATACCACCTGGTGGTTCACACTTACACTCACTCACCCATTTGACCATAAACAGAAGTATTAATCTCAATCTTAAAATAATGAATCATGTGATACTCCAATACTGAAACTATGTACTGTGCCAAAACAAAAGCATTCACATTGCTAAACTCACAAACTAGTATTTAGTCACTTAGCCATAATACCAACTTACCTCATAATTTGTAATATTTTAAAATAAAGAATTAAACTAAGTCTGCCCGAAATGCCTAGCCATGCTAGGCGTTCTAGTGGTACACTCTGTAATCATTATTTAACTACATGTAAACCACACAATAACCAAATTCTGTAAATTCAACATTGTAATCCTTATAGAGAATAAACTTTGAATTTGAATTTGAATTTGTTGTGGAGGAGATTGTGTCCAGGTCTTGTAGTCGACAGTGACGTCATCGAGGAACTGGTCAAGGATGACGAAGAGGAACTGACAACGGATGAAGTCGCTGAATTCCAGAATGAGCAGCATAAGTTGCTCACTGAGGAGCATCATCGGAAGAAGAAGAAGAGAGGGAGGAGATTAAAAGGGATGTGATAAAAGCCGTCATAGAAAATTGTAATGAGTTTCAGGATTTCTTTGAGAAGAACCACCCCGACAAAACTGCTATGAACAGTGTTGAACATGATGAATGATAATGTCTCTCATTACCATAATGTTTTGATACGAAGGAAAAGACAAGTTACATTAAATCGGTTTATGGGGAAGTTTGGTCTACCAGCTAAACGAGAGAAAACACCTGAAGGAGAACGTCCCTCCATGGCAGAGGCAGACTCTCTGTTGTTTAAGGGTTTTCTCTATTAAATTGTGCATTATTTTGTATAATTAAGGATTTTTCAAGTTTTGATTATTTTATCTGTGCTTAAAACTCTTAAAAAAAAAACTGTTTACAGCAAACGGTTTGTAGGGGTCTAGGACAGACTCGTGCGATGTTAGTTTTTTCTGTTATTCAAGGTTTTCTCAGTGTTATTCAAGATTATATACTTAATTTTTATTGCACTGTGCATTTTATGGTATAATTAACTATTATGTGCTTAAAAATCTTAAAAAAAAAATACGTACAGTTCATAGGGGTCTAGAATGTATTAATCATATTTACATACAATCCAATGGGAAAATTAAGTTCAGGTCACGACCAGAGTTTTGGAATGAATTATGGTAGTGACCAGAGGTTCCACTGTATTAGCAAGGCGCTCCTATGCCATGTTGGTCGAGATATATCCTTTCATGCTCTCAAGAGTGGTGCATGTATCATCTTGGTACAGAATGCTAGCCAAGCTCATGATCTTTCTCTCCTTACAACCATAGATACTATTCCTGTAACTACTGAAAAAATCATTCTTGTAGTGGTACTGTCAGTCTGCCTTTTACCATTGTCCAACTTAATTTCCAGACATGTAGTGATGACATTCTGGAACAGCTTGAGCTCCAAGACCTCCCAATCTTCAAATTAGACACTTATGTCCTCCCTGCCCGTAGACGGAGATGCTACCCTTGCAATATAGCTCGCTTAACTTTTGACTGCCGTGAGCTTCCGTCCTCAGTTTATATTGCAGAAACCGTTTACAGGTTCTGAAAGGTGAACCGTACACCACAACAGTGTGGAAATTGCTGGCGTTTTGGTCATCCAGCCGAATGCCCAGTCTGTGGTGCTGACGACCATACTAATATATCTTGTAGTCTACCTCCCTCTTGCCTTAATTGTAATGAAGCTCACCCATCTTATTCTCGCCATTGCCAAATTTACTTAAACGAGCGAGAAATCCGTTGTCTCAAAGAGGCAGAAGACTTTCTGCATGCTATTGCAGTCTCTCATCTAAGCCTCCAGGGGAGACTTACCCGTATTTCTTATTCTCGAGTTACTAGACGACCCCCCCACTTCTGGGGTCCCAACTTCTGCAGGCTCCTCTGTGGCCACCCCTTCCACAGTCACCCCTGTCTCTAATTCTTTTGCAGTCCTGGACTCAGAGGTCCCTACCTCACCACCTCATTCTGTTCTCACCTCTTCATCTTCTCACTCACAAGTTTCTATGTCTACAAGACCTCGTACAACAATTCCTCCCCATCGCCTCTCTACTTCTCCAAAATAAAAAATATCCTCATTGTCGAAACCTCCTTCAACCCCCTCCTTCACTTATTTTACCTGAACATTTTTCCTTTCCAGCCACTGTACCTGATTGTTTACCTCTTCCTAGCTCTGTTACGAGTGTGGAGGCTCATCCTCCTCCTTGTACAGTACCTTCCTCTCCTGTCCCCTACCAGGTTTCTTCCTCTTCTGTCCCCTCCCAGGTAGCTTCCTCTCCTGTCCCCTCCCAAACTTCTTCTCAAGTTTTCTGTAACCTTTCCTCCCCCTTTACTTTGGTAAATTCGGTCATCGCTCCACTCTTTACGTACCCTCCTCCTTATATCTCTCATAACATCCCACATACAACGTCTTTGTCCTCTGAAACACTTGAAGCTATCTCCAAATATATTGAGGAGACTAGACCACTGATGAACACCAATCCACCTCCTGTTCCTCCTCTTTACTCTTCTCCATCTGCACAGCTCCTTTCTTCACAGCATCTTAACCCTTCGCTGCTTCTTCATATTTGCTGCCTCCACATGTGAACTTTTCTAACCCTCCTGGTCAGTAGATACCTCTACCTTCAGATTTTTTGTATCTTTCTCATCACAAATCATGGCTTATTTACAGTGGAATATCTGAGGCCTCAGAGGTAATCAGTGTGAGCTTCAAGTGTTGCTCCCCAAGTTTTCCCGTTTGTGTTTGTTTACAAGAGCTCAGATTATGCTCCGGTGTTATCCATCCCATCTCGGGCTGTTCTATTATATTCATTGGATCCTTTTCCCGATGGAACCTTTAATGAAAGTGCACTTCTTATATGCACTGTTATTCCATATCATCAGCTCTTTTTTCATACTTTGCTGCATTACACTGCAGCCCACATCCACTTGAATAAGTGGCATACAGTTTGTTCTTTATCTCTCTCTCCTTCTCTGGCATTATCTATCCCAGATGTTGCATTTCTGGTTTCTTATTTACTGCCATGCTTTCTGTTACTTGGCGAGTTTACTTTTTATTATTATTAATACATCGGCCGTTTCCCACCAAGCCAGGGTGGCCCGAAAAAGAAAAACCCTCATCATTATTCACTCCATCACTGTCTTGCCAGAGGAGTGCTTACACTACAGTTATAAAACTGCAACATTAACATCCCTCCTTCAGAGTGCAGACGCTGTACTTCCCATCTCCAGGACTCAAGTCCGGTCTGCCGGTTTCCCTGAATCTGTTCATAAATATTACCTTGCTCACACTCCAACAGCGCATCAAATCCTAAAAACCATTTGTCTCCATTCACTCGTATCAAATATGCTCACGTCTGCTTGCTGGAAGTCCAAGCCCCTTGCACACAAAACCTCCTTTACCCCTCCCTCCAACTTTTCCTAGACCAACCCCTATCCCGCCTTCCCTCCACTACAGATTTATACATTCTCAAAGTCATCCTATTTCGTTCCATCCTCTCTACATGTCCAAACCACCTCAACATCCCCTCCTCAGCCCTCTGGATAATAGTTTCGGTAATCTGCACCTTCTCCTAATTTCCAGGCTACGAATTCTCTGCATTATATTCACACCACACATCTCCCTTAGACATGACATCTCCACTACCTTCAACCTTCTCCTCGATTTTAATGCTCACCATTTCCTCGGGGGGTAAGATAAGATAAGATAAGATTTCGTTCGGATTTTTAACCCCGGAGGGTTAGCCACCCAGGATAACCCAAGAAAGTCAGTGCGTCATCGAGGACTGTCTAACTTATTTCCATTGGGGTCCTTAATCTTGTCCCCCAGGATGCGACCCACACCAGTCGACTAACACCCAGGTACCTATTTGCTGCTAGGTGAACAGGACAATAGGTGTAAGGAAACGTGTCGGAATTTCCACCCGCCGGGAATCGAACCCGGGCCCTCCGTGTGTGAAGCGGGAGCTTTAGCCACCAGACCACCGGGCGGGGGTGTCTCACCGTGATTCCTGCAGCATTCAGTTGGAGGCTTTTCTCACTTCTCTCCCCCTTCATGTTTTAAATATGGGTACTTTCACCCATTTTAATCCTTGTACTCTCTCTCTTGCATCGATATCTCTGTTTGCTCTTCCTCAACTGCACTAGACTTTACCTGGTTGGTCCTCCCGGATTTGCATGACAGTGATCATTTTCCAACCATCCTTACTTCTTCTTCGTATTCACTGCCTCCTCGCAGTCCACACTGGCAATTTGACCGAGCGAATTGGGACCTTTACTCACGTCTAACTACTTTTAATGTGGATCCTTCTTCGTCCTCCATTGATGAGCTTTTAGACCTCTTCTTGACCTCATTTTTAACCACAGCTTCACATTCTATACCCCAAACCTCGGGCAGGCGTTCTCAGAGGTACATACCTTGGTAGTCTCCTGCTTGTGCTTGGGCAGTACGTTTGAAAAGCTCTGCGTGCGGCAGGTATCGGTACAATAGAACCACAGAGCGACTCCTTGATTTTAAGCAGAAGAGAGCGGTCGCCCGCCATGTCATCTGTGACGCTAAACACACTTGCTGGTGAGATTATATTTCTACCATCACTTCGGCTTCCTCTATGAGTGGAGTCTGGAAAAAAAGTACAGAAACTAAGTGGCAAATTCTCTCCCGACCCGGCTTCTGTTCTTCGGGTTGCCGGTGTCACTATAGCAAACCCTCTCGACGTTGCCACCGAAATTGGTAATCCTCTCGTCCGTATCTCTCAGGGGCTCCATCTATGCTCCTCGTTTCTTTCCTCCAAGTCTGCCAAAGAGTTTGAGCCCTTAGACTTTTCTTCTATCAGAGAAGAGTCTTATAATGTGCCTTGCACACTTCTGGAACTGGAGGCAACACTCTGCAGCTGGGCCTGACGGCATTCATATTCGTATGCTCCAGCATTTACATCAGTCAGCCCTTGCTGTCTTTTTATGACTCTTTAATCTTATTTGGTTGCAAAGAGTTCTTCCCCAGCTGTGGAAATCTGCCATTGTTCTCCTTTTCCATAAATCAGGAACTACGGGACATGATGCCTCCCACTATCGCCCCATTGCTCTTACGAGCGCAGTTTGCAAGGTGATGGAACGTCTGGTAAATAGACGTTTGATGTGGTATTTATAGACACACAAAAGTATCTTCACTAGTAAATATGGCTTTCGTAAGGGCAGTTCTCCGATTTACCCCTTCACTGAGATACGTTTGTTTGCAATGCTTTTGCCAATAACCACTCAGTTATCGCCATCTTTTTTGACCTTGAGAAGACATATGACACAACTTGGAGATTTAACATCTTGGCCCAGGCCCACTCCTTAGGCCTCCAAGGCAATCTGCCATTTTTCCTTAAGAACCTTTTATCTGAGAGATATTTCTGTGCTCGGGTTAATAATGTGCTTTCCCCGGACTTTGTCCAAGTTGAAGGTGTCTTCCAGGAATGTGTCCTTCGCACCACACTTTTTCTGCTTCCTACAAATGATCTGTCATCTGTTCTTCCATCTAATATTTGGTCATTATTCTATGATGATGACTTTGCATTAGCTTGTACAGGCACAGACTCGCCTCAATTGCAGTTTCTCTCCAGCATGCGGTCAATTGTGTTTCCAATTGGGCCACTACTCATGGGTTTAAATTTTCTAGTACCAGTCTTCAAGCTGGCACTGGACAAGCACCTAAAGTCGGTTCCTGACCAGCCGGGCTGTGGCTCGTACGTTGGTTTGCGTGCAGCCAGCAGCAACAGCCTGGTTGATCAGGCTCTGATCCACCAGGAGGCCTGGTCACAGACCAGGCCGCGGGGGCGTTGACCCCCGGAACTCTCTCCAAGTAAACTCCAGGTAAACTACTCAAGGTGAATACTAGGTCCAGTCTTGCTGGTTCATCCTCTCCTCTCTCTTTTGTAGTGTCCCTTACGTGTTGGTACATGAAGTTTTCCAGTACCACCTCCATCATCTTAGCCCTCCATGTATCTTGGCTCCCATGTGGCTCCAAGTTCTCCCAATCGATCTCCTTGTGGTTAAAGTCACCCATGACCAGTATCTTTGCCCTGCATGCATGAGCCTTTCTGGCCACTTCAGCCAGTGTGTCAACCATTGCTCTCACCATACTCTTGCCTTGGCCTCCTGCTGTTCTGTGGTGGGTTAAATATCACTGCAATTACCACGTTGGGACCTCCAGACTGAAGCGTTCACGCTGTGTAATCACTTGCTTCTCCACTGTTTCCTCTCTCCAGCTCATCAAAATTCCATTGGTTTCTGATCAGCAGTGCCACTCCTCCACCCCCCCTGTTCCCTCTGTCTTTCCTCAGAATCTGGTATTCTGTTGGAAAGACGGCATCTGTTATCATACCTGTAAGCTTGGTTTCTGTGAGAGCTATGATGTCTGGTGATGCCTCTTTGGCTCTTTTGTGCCACTCCTCCCACTTATTTGTTATTCCATCAGTGTTTGTGTACCATACATTCAGTTTCCTCTCCAACACTGTGGTTTGGGGGGCCTGTGAGGGTGGGGGACCTGGTAGTGTACTGTGGGATTCTATAGCTCAGTGTTGGGTGGGAGCTGTGAGTATGGATTGTAGTTTGTTTTGAGACAGTGTGATAGGTTGTGGGGTTCTGGAGATGGTTCTGTGTGTGCTTGCCCTTGTTGCTCTGCCCTGCTCTGATTGACCTCTGCTGGTTCTGTCCTTGTCTCCCTTCCTAGCTCCTTTCGCTTTTTTGTCTTCTCCCTCAGCTGCTGTCGTTCTGT
This sequence comes from Cherax quadricarinatus, assembly GCF_038502225.1. Lineage (NCBI taxonomy): Eukaryota > Metazoa > Arthropoda > Malacostraca > Decapoda > Parastacidae > Cherax > Cherax quadricarinatus. The sequence continues at coordinate 321,865 of NC_091294.1, read as the reverse complement.
TTGCGTTCTGTCTCTGTCTAGGAACACCCTCTTGTACTCTGCTGAGTATTACAACCGTGGTTTCTCTTGGAGGATCCTGTTCTGCACTGTTTCTGTCCTGAAAATCAGCTTGACTGGTCATTTTCTCCCCTTCAAGTACCTCCGTATTCTCTGAAAATTTACAATCTCATCCATGTCTTCTTCACCTATTTCTGTGACGATGTTCTCAGTCTCCTTTCTTTCTGCCTCCCGTCTTTTGGTATGTGTCCTTCCCTCGCTCTCCTGAAGCCCATGAATAAACACTGATTTTACCCTTTCCTCCTCCCATTGCCTTTCCCTCTGTGACTCTGGTTCCTGTCTGTACATGGCCATTTTCTCCCTTGTTTTTTTCCAGTAGCTTATGATGTAGTTCAGCTGGGTTTGTGAGGTCTCTGGGGAGACCTAATTTAACCAATTATATGGTCACACCTTGCCTTGGCAAACGTCTGTCAGCCATGCCTTTTCGGCTTAAGACTGGGGTCTTTTGTTCTGGACGGCATCAGACCTCAGCGTCAGATCAACACCACATGCGCACACCTCATTGTGGGGGGTGCTTGGACTATAATATAAGCCCAGGGAACAGCTGAGTGAGGAGGTTGCTGGTGACAGGTCCGGGGTGCGAGAGCTCTGGACAGCTGCGTGTGTAGTGGACCACGCATTGGGAATCTCGGGTCAGCTGGTCGGTGAATTAAGAGTGAGTACTAGTCCGTGTTACTGATAACATCTACCTTTCCCCCTGGTAATAAGTCTCATAGGTCAATTGTTATATTATGTAAATGTCCATCAGTATATGTTGTATTCTAGCCCTTTTATGTTATTAAAAAACTATAGCCATAGTTCCCATTTTTATTTGTACCTCCATATGCTATTCCCTATTCTGTTAAGCACTGGGATACACAGGAGACGTGCTCACTCGCTGGGATACCTCAGGTAGAGTGGGTAGAGGTCTCACATGGTGGCAGTGGTTTAGCGTTTTTCATTAAAAGCGGCTCACGTGCTTTATGACTGGTCGGTTGTGGCTATCAAAACCAAACTACCAAATATTAATTTCCTGGTGTCACCTATCATTTGTTTTACTGTTAACTGTAACCGTAACCTTGAGAATAGACCAGGATCAAGTGAAGGATCTAGCAATATGGCTCCAGAGCAAGATTCAGCAATTAATGTTAGTGATGGTATAAATAATCAAGAAAATGAGATTTCAGTGATAAATAATACCTCAGGAGTATATGTCAGGCTCAGGAATGAATATAGGATCCACGGTAACCCCCTGTAGTACCACGAATACTATGGCCCCAGTGGTATCTAATACATCTACCACTGCTGTTACCCCGGGAGTATCAACTTTACCAACCCGGGATGCTACTAACCCCATACCTTCGTATTTTAATAACCCAGTTAATGCTGATTATAGTATGTATCCTTATCTTAACTCTGTGCTTCATAGTGTTATTGCTCAAGTTATGAGTAACCCTCAATCCCTTATTGTTGTACCTGCTCCCCAAGTCCCTGGGGTAGCTGCCTCTAGGGTTCCCACTTCTGCGTCTGGTTCTACAGTTACTAGTATACCTAACCCCTCAGTAACCATAGCTTCCCCTGCTGTGTCAGGTGTTCATCTGTCCAGTGCTGTTCCTGTAAATACTAACCAAACACCCACACGTGTAACTACAGCTGGGGAAACATTCAATATTTCCCCGAAGGGGTCCTTACCGGGACTCCCGACCCAACTCCAACTTCTGAGCCTCCAGCCTTCCCAGGTCAAGCCTTCCTTAACCAAGCCACTCAGCATCCCAACGAACCCTATGACTCAGCAAAAGATTTTATCCGGGGCGTCAGCTCCAGATAGTAGTGTTGGAACCTCTATGTGTGGGACAGTAATTGTTGATAGGCCATATTTAGAAAATTTGCCGAAATTTCATGTAGAAGATTTGCCGAGGAATCCCATCGAAAGAAATATCAAAGTAGAAGCTTGGATTAAAAATATTGAGGCCATTTTGTTTAATATATCTGACGGAAAAATGAAAGTTTCACTGGGATTCAGGGCAATTGTGGATAATACAGCATCCATATTTAGTCTCCCACAATTTATTAACATTAAGGGCTGGAGTAGTTTCAAGGATGCTATAAGATATAGGTTCCAGACGGCAGTATCAGTTGAAAACATCCATCGATACCTGGAACAATTGCAACTGAAGGAGGGACACACTCTAAGGGACTTCAGTTGTCTGGTATGGTCCAGGGTGGAAGATGTGAACGGAACTTTAAAATATAATGCAGAACAGCTGGAGCTTTACAAAAAGCAGGTTTTTTGTGAAGGGTTGCCAGTCTGGATGAGAACTAGAGTTGCTATGGTACTAGCGATTAAAACCTTCGAAGAACTAGTTCATATATGTCTCTGCCATGTAGAGACTCTCGAGTCCGAATATGGTAGGGCCCGGGTTCGAGACAGAAAGGTAGATAGTTAGTCGATTGTTCGCCTCAGAGAGAGTAACACCTGAGTCGCCATATGTGGCGACAACCAATAATAAGAAGTATATACCCCCGCACCGCAGGACAGGCGGTGGTGGGCGTAATAAACAGAATGCTCTTAGAACGACTCAGTGTTGGGAGTGTGGCGGGATTGGCCATATTAGGGCCAACTGCCCTAATTTTCGTTCCTAACGAAAGAAGAAGGTACAAGGTTAAGAAAGATAGGTCTAACCTTGTTACCAATGATGAAAGACCTATGATTAAAATAAGAGTAAATAGAAAAAAATTGGTAGCTTTCATTGATACGGGAAGTCAGGTGTCAATAATTAAGCAAGATGTATGTAATAACTGGAGGGGTTGTAAAATACGCAAAGCTAAGAAAGATATTACTGCTGTAAATGGTAATGATATTAATGTTGAGGGACAAACGGACCTGTACTTTGAACTAGGTGACAGTTATAAAGTTCACGTTTGTTTAGTAGTGTCTGGAGTAAGGTTTCCAGGGGACTTACTCTTAGGTATGGATTTTCTCTGAAGGTTTGACTTCCTCTTGTCGTATGGCAAAGGAAGGGGAACCAGTCGGCTGATACTGGATGAGGTATCCTTCCCAATAAAATTCATAGAACATCCCTCAATAGTAGCTTCTATGAGCAGGAGTAATAAATTATTCAAAGCCCCATCTAAATCACTTTTTGGAGTGCAGTTATCTAATGTGAACTCTGCAGACGCAGATTGTGCAGTTCATGTATTATATAACCAGGTATGTCCACCTAATACATTCAAATTTATTAAAGGTTCAGTGGGAAGGAAGGTCGAGCCAGGAAGTATCTTACAATTAGCTGGGAAACTAGAATCCTTCCTGGTGCCTCATCATCTAGCCCAGGTTTCTGAGAAAAGACATATCTTAATACCAGTGATAAATCTGACAAGTATAGCGTTAAGATTCAAGAATGGTAGAAGGTTAACATCAGCTGAGATTATCTCCAAAGACTTAATTTTTGAACCTGACTCCGTTAAGCTACCTGCCCAAGGTCAACAATGTGGAGCACTTAATACCAGAGTCCCAGAAAGGGTAGTGACACCTGCCGCTCCCACCCAGAACGAAAGTAAAAGGGAAAAGATATTTAATGATGTAAATCTAAATCACTTAAAATGCTCTGAGAATTAAATAATAAAGAATGATTTGAGGAACTTTCCAAAGTTGTTTTCAATGGATGAAAGAGATATAGGCTTCCTGCCCCAGATTGAGCATACTATACCTACAGGTGACAGTTTACCTGTCCAAACCCGTCAATGGAGACTCCCAGAAGAGGCTAAGAGAGTAATAAGGGAGGAATGTAATACCATGCTACAGAACGATGTAATTGAACCGAGTTTATCACCGTGGCTCTCACCTGTAGTGTTGGTAAAGAAACCAGATAACTCTTATTGGTTCTGTGTGGATTATAGGAAAGTGAATGAATTAACAATAGCTGATAGTTATCCCTTGCCCCTAATCCAGGAAATTCTTGATTCATTTGGAACAGCTAAGTATTTTTCGACTTTGGACGCTAAGTCAGCTTATTGGGCCATCCCCGTTTCAAAGGAAGATAGGGAGAAGACAGCATTCTCAGATGGGTGTAGTGATACTGGTCCTGTGGGGAGCAGCAGCAGGATAATACTGCACCACCTCTAGGGGCCCTTAACAACAACAACAGTTTGGTGTGTGTCATGGGCACCAACACATGGTGTGTGATTCTCTCCTACTTTATCCATTTATCAGCGATGCAGATTACATGGTGAGTTTAAATATGTGGCCTGTAGTTATAACTTTTCTCTTGACATATGCAAGACATCACCATCCCTGTAGAAGCCATTATTAGATGTACTAGTCATTATATTTTGTTGTTGCAGAAGTACTATGAAGATTCTATGTTCAATAAAGCCTAGAGATAAGGCCTGTGTTTCTATCACAACAATTTATTGAACATAGAATCCTGGGCTACCTGGTGGTGATCCTGCGCTAGACTACATCACAACATGGAGCGTTTACTGAAACCTGAGAGGCTAGACTGTGACCCCAGCTTATCAACGGCTGCTCAGGAATGGAAGCACTGGTTTAAGACTTTCGAAAACTTCTTGGGAGCCCTTCCTAAAGAAGATCTAGATAAACTAAGTCTGCTCATCAATTTTGTGTCACCTAAGATATATGAGGCTATTTCTGAGTGTAATACCTACGAAGATGCTATCAAAACCCTCAAGTCTCAGTATATTAAACCTACAAATGAAATCTTTGCACGCTATCGCCTTGCAACTCGCCGCCAGCAGATTGATGAGTCCTTAGAGGAATACTTTCAAGCACTGAAAATTTTAGGTAAGGACTGTCACTTCCAAGCAGTGACAGCTGCTCAGTATTGTGAAGAGTCCATCAGGGATGCTTTTATCAGTGGCCTGCAATCACCAATAATAAGGCAGCGTTTATTGGAGAATAAAACTCTCGACTTAGCCGCTGCCTTTGACCAGGCAAGAGCTCTAGATTCAGCCCAGAAGAATTCTGAAGTATACAGTACCACTCAGCCTTCTCGAGTGGTAAGTGCTGCAATTCCTGACCAAGACTCTTGCAATGAAGTTACTGTGGAACCTGCCTCAGTGACAGCAGCAGCAGGTACGGTGTGTTTCTTTTGTGGTTTTTCAAGACATCCACGTCCAAAGTGTCCTGCTCGTGAAGCAATGTGCCATAAATGCCACAAGAAAGGTCACTTTGCTAAAGTATGTCGTGCTAATGCATCAACAAGAGCTAGTGCCTCCACACATTCCAGTGATCATGCGACTCTAGCAACAGTGACTTCTGCGGCTACTCCAAATTCACTGTCAAAGGCAGTTGTGAAAGTATTCATCAAAGGAACAGAAGTAGATGGTCTTATTGATAGTGGCAGCTCAGAGAGTTTCATCAACCTTGACTTAGTTAAACGGCTCTCCTTGACTCTACATCACTCATCAGGTACCGTTTCCATGGCATCAACATCTCTCTCTATTCAGACCTTAGGGTTTTGTAAGGTAAATCTCAGAGTTAATGGAAAGGATTATCAAGATGTACATTTAGCTATTCTGCCACAACTGTGCTCTGATGTTATCCTTGGTCAGGACTTTCAGAAGCTGCATGGTAGTGTCACCTTAACATATGGAGGTGAACTGCCTCCTCTTGTTGTCTGTGGACTTAGCACTTTAAGGGTAGACCCACCAAAGCTGTTTGCAAATCTTACCGCGGATTGCCATCCTATATCAGCTAAGTCACGCCGCTATTCTTATGAGGATCGGATGTTCATTGAGAAAGAAACTCAGAGGCTGCTGAAGGAGGGTATTATAGAACCGAGTGATTCCCCTTGGCGTGCACAGGTTGTTGTTGTTAAAGATGGTTATAGGAAACGGAGACTGGCTATCGATTACTCTGAGACAATCAACAAATTTACACTTCTTGATGGGTACCCTCTACCTCGAATTGACGATACAGTGAACAAAATTGCTCAGTACTACGTGTTTAGCACAATTGATCTGCAGAGTGCCTATCATCAAGTCCCTATAAGGAATGAAGATAAACCATACACAGCGTTTCAGGCTAGTGATGGCCTGTATCAGTTTACCAGAGTCCCTTTTGGAGTCACCAATGGGGTAGCCTGCTTCCAACGAATTATGGATTCACTCATTCAGGAAGAGCAACTCATGGGAACCTACGCGTATTTAGATAATGTTACCATTTGTGGCAAGACCCAGGAGGAACATGATGCAAACCTTGATAAGTTTTTGGAAGCCGCCAAGAAGAAAAATATCAGTTACAATGAGGAAAAGTGCACTTTTTCAACTAAAAGGCTTAGCATCCTTGGTTATGTAGTGGAAGGAGGTTCAATATTCCCAGACCCTGAACGACTACGACCTCTACGGGAACTTCCAATGCCTCAAGACAAAAAGTCACTCCGAAGAACTCTTGGTCTCTTTGCTTATTACTCACAATGGATCTACAACTATTCAAGTAAAGTCCGCCCATTGAGTGCTACCACATTTCCTGTGACAAAGGAACCAGAAGCCGCTTTCCATACTCTCAAACAGGACATTGAAAACTCAGTAGTTCAAGCCATTGATGAGTCCCTACCATTCGAAGTGGAAACGGATGCATCTGACATTGCCATTGCTGCAGTCTTATCTCAGGCAGGACGACCAGTAGCCGTCTTTTCGAGAACTTTTCAAGGATCAGAGAAATGTTATGCTGCTGTAGAAAAGGAAGCCCAGGCCATCATAGAAGCAGTTCGCCACTGGAGGCATTATTTAACTGGTAGACATTTCACCATAAGGACTGACCAACGGTCCGTGATGTATATGTTCGACAAGAGGCACAAAAGTAGGATAAAGAATGACAAGATATTACGCTGGAGGATGGAACTATCGTGTTATGACTTTGATATTCTGTACCGACCGGGTCAAGAGAACATCTCACCTGATGCATTCTCTAGGTCCCACTGTGGAGCAGCATGTCATGATTTGCAATCACTCTCAGCTCTCCACAAGGCTTTGTGTCACCCAGGAGTTACACGCCTGTACCATTTTGTCAAATCAAAGAACATGCCCTACTCAGTGGAAGATGTGCGACAAGTGATCAGAGCATGCAGAGTATGTGCAGAGTGCAAGCCAAACTTTCATCAGCCAGAGAAGACTCATCTCATAAAATCCACCCAGCCTTTCGAAAGATTGAATATAGATTTCAAAGGACCTCTACCAAGCACAAATCAGAATAGGTATTTCCTTAACATAGTAGATGAATATTCAAGGTTTCCCTTTGTATTCCCCTGTGCAAATATGGCTGCTTCAACTGTTATTAGTTGTCTTTCACAGTTGTTCTCTATTTTTGGTATGCCAGCTTATATCCATTCAGACAGGGGATCCTCGTTCATGAGTAACGAACTTCAGGAGTTTTTGGCTAGCAAAGGTATTGCCTGCAGCAGAACAACAAGCTACAACCCTCAAGGCAATGGTCAAGTGGAGCGGTTCAATGGTACTATATGGAAGGCAGTTACAATGACATTAAAGTCGCGCAATCTACCTGTTCAACACTGGCAAACTGTCCTACCTGATGCTCTTCACTCTATTAGATCACTGCTGTGCACAGCTACTAATGCAACCCCTCATGAAAGACTCCTCAACTATTCACGTCGTTCCTCTACGGGAGCCTCCGTGCCCACTTGGTTATGTCATCCTGGACCCGTTCTCCTGAAGAGTCACCGTAGGATGAACAAGACGGATCCTTTAGTGGAAGAGGTAGAGCTCCTGCAAGCTAATCCACATTACGCCCACATTCGCTACCAAAATGGTGAAGAGACTACAGTATCTACAAGACATTTAGCCCCAGTTGAAATCCCTATTAGTGTGGAATCTCAAGATACACCAATAGATGTGAAAGATGCTTCGTTTTCTCCTGGAAAGCCCCTTGAGACTACCCCTATGGAAATAGAGGATTCTGCTCCAGCAGTTAATCAAACCCCGCTGGAAAATATCGAACCTGGTGAAGAGGCTCAAGGGCTACGAAGGTCGGGACGTGTACGTCGCCCACCTAACAGTTTGGGAGATTACTGTCTCTGATATTTTAGAAGGGGGAGATTGTAGTGATACTGGTCCTGTGGGGAGCAGCAGCAGGATAATACTGCACCACCTCTAGGGGCCCTTAACAACAACAACAGTTTGGTGTGTGTCATGGGCACCAACACATGGTGTGTGATTCTCTCCTACTTTATCCATTTATCAGCGATGCAGATTACATGGTGAGTTTAAATATGTGGCCTGTAGTTATAACTTTTCTCTTGACATATGCAAGACATCACCATCCCTGTAGAAGCCATTATTAGATGTACTAGTCATTATATTTTGTTGTTGCAGAAGTACTATGAAGATTCTATGTTCAATAAAGCCTAGAGATAAGGCCTGTGTTTCTATCACAACAATGGTCTGAGACCAGGCCTCCTGGTGGATCAGAGCCTGATCAACCAGGCTGTTGCTGCTGGCTGCACGCAAACCAACGTACGAGCCACAGCCCGGCTGATCAGGAACTGACTTTAGGTGCTTGTCCAGTGCCAGCTTGAAGACTGCCAGGGGTCCGTTGGTAATCCCCCTTATGTGTGCTGGGAGGCAGTTGAACAGTCTAGGGCCCCTGACACTTATTGTATGGTCTCTTAATGTGCTAGTGACACCCCTGCTTTTCATTGGGGGGATGGTGCATCGTCTGCCAAGTCTTTTGCTTTCGCAGTGAGTGATTTTCGTGTGCAAGTTCGGTACTAGTCCCTCTAGGATTTTCCAGGTGTATATAATCATGTATCTCTCCCTCCTGCGTTCCAGGGAATACAGGTTTAGGAACCTCAAGCGCTCCCAGTAATTGAGGTGTTTTATCTCCGTTATGCGCACCGTGAAAGTTCTCTGTACATTTTCTAGGTCGGCAATTTCACCTGCCTTGAAAGGTGCTGTTAGTGTGCAGCAATATTCCAGCCTAGATAGAACAAGTGACCTGAAGAGTGTCATCATGGGCTTGGCCTCCCTAGTTTTGAAGGTTCTCATTATCCATCCTGTCATTTTTCTAGCAGATGCGATTGATACAATGTTATGGTCCTTGAAGGTGAGATCCTCCGACATGATCACTCCCAGGTCTTTGACGTTGGTGTTTCGCTCTATTTTGTGGCCAGAATTTGTTTTGTACTCTGATGAAGATTTAATTTCCTCATGTTTACCATATCTGAGTAATTGAAATTTCTCATCGTTGAACTTCATATTGTTTTCTGCAGCCCACTGAAAGATTTGGTTGATGTCCGCCTGGAGCTTTGCAGTGTCTGCAATGGAAGACACTGTCATGCAGATTCGGGTGTCATCTGCAAAGGAAGACACGGTGCTGTGGCTGACATCCTTGTCTATGTCGGATATGAGGATGAGGAACAAGATGGGAGCGAGTACTGTGCCTTGTGGAACAGAGCTTTTCACCGTAGCTGCCTCGGACTTTACTCTGTTGACGACTACTCTCTGTGTTCTGTTAGTGAGGAAATTATAGATCCATCGACCGACTTTTCCTGTTATTCCTTTAGCACGCATTTTGTGCGCTATTACGCCATGGTCACACTTGTCGAAGGCTTTTGCAAAGTCTGTATATATTACATCTGCATTCTTTTTGTCTTCTAGTGCATTTAGGACCTTGTCGTAGCGATCCAATAGTTGAGACAGACAGGAGCGACCTGTTCTAAACCCATGTTGCCCTGGGTTGTGTAACTGATGGGTTTCTAGATGGGTGGTGATCTTGCTTCTTAGGACCCTTTCAAAGATTTTTATGATATGGGATGTTAGTGCTATTGGTCTGTAGTTCTTTGCTGTTGCTTTACTGCCCCCTTTGTGGAGTGGGGCTATGTCTGTTGTTTTTAGTAACTGTGGGACGACCCCCGTGTCCATGCTCCCTCTCCATAGGATGGAAAAGGCTCGTGATAGGGGCTTCTTGCAGTTCTTGATGAACACAGAGTTCCATGAGTCTGGCCCTGGGGCAGAGTGCATGGGCATGTCATTTATCGCCTGTTCGAAGTCATTTGGCGTCAGGATAACATCGGATAGGCTTGTGTTAATCAAATTTTGTGGCTCTCTCATAAAAAATTCATTTTGATCTTCGACTCTCAGTCTGGTTAGCGGCTTGCTAAAAACTGAGTCATATTGGGACTTGAGTAGCTCACTCATTTCCTTGCTGTCATCTGTGTAGGACCCATCTTGTTTAAGTAGGGGCCCAATACTGGACGTTGTTCTCGATTTTGATTTGGCATAGGAGAAGAAATACTTTGGGTTTCTTTCGATTTCATTTATGGCTTTTAGTTCTTCCCGCGATTCCTGACTCCTAAAGGATTCTTTTAGCTTAAGTTCGATGCTTGCTATTTCTCTGACCAGTGTCTCCCTACGCATTTCAGATATATTGACCTCTTTTAGCCGCTCTGTTATTCTTTTCCGTCGCCTGTAAAGGGAGCGCCTGTCTCTTTCTGTTTTACATCTACTCCTCCTTTTTCTTAGAGGAATAAGCCTTGTGCATACATCGAGTGCCACCGAGTTAATCTGTTCTAGGCATAAGTTGGGGTCTGTGTTGCTTAGTATATCTTCCCAGCTTATATCGGTTAGGACTTGGTTTACTTGGTCCCACTTTATGTTTTTGTTATTGAAGTTGAATTTGGTGAATGCTCCCTCGTGACTAATCTCATTATGTCGGTCTGGGGCTCCGCGCATACATGACTGAACCTCAATTATGTTGTGATCTGAGTATATTGTTTTTGATATGGTGACATTTCTTATCAGATCATCATTGTTAGTGAAGATGAGGTCTAGTGTATTCTCCAGTCTAGTAGGCTCTATTATTTGCTGGTTTAAATTGAATTTTGTGCAGAGATTTAAAAGCTCGCGTGAGTGTGAGTTTTCATCAGAGCTGCCTCCTGGTGTTATTACTGCAACAATATTATTTGCTATATTCCTCCATTTTAGGTGCCTTAAGTTGAAATCCCCCAGGAGCAAGATGTTGGGTGCAGGAGCTGGAAGATTTTCCAGACAGTGGTCAATTTTTAACAGCTGTTCCTGGAATTGCTGGGATGTTGCATCCGGAGGCTTGTAGACTACCACAATGACTAGGTTTTGGTTCTCGACCTTTACTGCTAAAACTTCCACTACATCATTTGAAGCATTAAGCAGTTCTGTGCAAACAAGTGACTCTGCAATGTACAGGCCAACCCCCCCCCTTTTGCCTGTTCACTAACTAACTAACACTCACTAGCATATCTTGATGATGTGGTAATCTACTCCCGGTCATTTCCAGAGCATGTGGACAAAATGTGGAAACACTAAAACTACTGGATAGAGCAGGATTTAAGTTGAATGCAAAGACATGTATAATAGCAGCCACTAGCTTTAAATTTCTAGGCTTTCAGGTGAGCCCTGAAGGGATTCGCCCTGACCCTGATAAGTGCAAGACAATATCTGAAATGCCAAGACCTAGAACAGCAAGGGAAGTCAGGAGGTTCCTAGGTGCAGCAGGATACTTTAGAAGACATATTAAGAGTTTTGCAGAGCTAGCAGCACCACTGACAGATCTAACTAAGAAGAAAGCTAAGTTTGTATGGAAAGAGGAACATGAGTTGGCTCACGAAAAATTAAAGGCTGAGCTTACAAGTGAGCCGGTATTAGTGGTTCCAGAGTTTGAGATACATACAGACGCTTCAGCAGTTGCAATAGGAGGTTGCTTAATGCAAAGAGACAAGGAAAATAACCCACACCCAGTAGCGTATTTTAGCAGAAAGATTAAAGGACCGGAAGTTAGGTATGCCATCACTGATAAAGAAGCCTTGGCAGTGGTAGAAAGTGTGAGATACTTTGAACCGTATGTATTTCAGAGCCATTTTAAAATAATAACAGATCACAGGGCATTGGTACACATATTTAAAAAGTAAACTCGCTGTCCTAGGATGTCTAGATGGGGTTACGAACTGTCAGCGCACTCATACCAGATTCTTTATAAACCAGGAGCCTCACACCATGTACCAGATGTATTGAGTAGGAATGTAGCAGCAATAAATGATGATATTAATATCGAGAATGTGAACAACGAACAGTTAAGAGAGTACCAACGGGAAGAGAACAGGTGGAAGGAGATAATTGAGTATTTGGAGGGAGGGAAGCTCCCACGCCACAAGCCAAGCCGCCCTATTGATGAATTCGGTGTGTTACATAAGATTATGGAGCTAAACGATCGTTCAGTACTGCAGGTAGTAATACCGAATGTCCTCAGGAAGGCCGCTCTGAAGCTTGCGCACTCATCCAAGATGGCTGGCCATCCAGGTGTTTTTAGAACTTATAAGAGGGCCAAAGAAATGTTCTACTTTCCTGGTCTCCTGAATTATGTAACCGAATATGTAAAATGTTGTGGTAATTGCCAAAGGAGGAAAGCTAACCCTCAGGTTAATGTGGAATTGCAAGCTTTTCCCGCGATGAAGGAACCGTTGGACCGGGTTGGTGCAGATCTTATCGACTTACATAATAGTTATTCAGGCAGTAGGTATGTTCTTGTGCTGGTGGACCATCTGTCACGGTATACAACACTTGTACCCATCCCTAAGAAAGACCCACATACTGTTGCAGAGGCGCTCCTTGATAGATTCGTAGCAATATTTGGACCCCCTAAAGAATTAGTAACAGATCAAGGGTCAGAGTTTAAAAGCAAGGTATTTGCAGAGGTTTGTAACACCCTAGAAATAATGACAGCCTTCACGACAGCTTACCATCCACAGACGAATGGTATGGTGGAGAGAACGAACCAAGTAGTCAAAAATACACTGGCCATTCTCTCAGAGAAAGAACCATTATAATGGAATAAATATGTACCATATGTTCAATTTGCTTTAAACACCTCTATTCACAAATCAATAGGGACACAACCATTATTTCTATTTACAGGGCATGACTGTCATTTTGCAGCAGGCTTGGTGAACCAAGCAGTTGTCAGATACGGTGAGGACTATCCTTCAGAAGTTCTAACAAAAATGAGAACTGCTTGGCAAACTGCCGCCCAGGCCTCGGGTACAGCGCAGAAAAAATATGCTCACTACTATGACAGGGAAGTGAAGCCTCTTAAACTTAATGAAGGTAACCTAGTAATGGTATATAAAGATGAAGTAACCCCTCAGCAGAGTAGGTCCCTCGGTCCAAGGTGGAAAGGTCCTTACCGCATCTTAGAGAAAATTACTCAGATATGGCAAACACGAGGAAATTAAATCGTCATCAGAGTACAAAACAAATTCTGGCCACAAAATAGAGCGAAACACCAACATCAAAGACCTGGGAGTGATCATGTCGGAGGATCTCACCTTCAAGGACTATAACATTGTATCAATCACATCTGCTAGAAAAATGACAGGATGGATAATGAGAACCTTCAAAACTAGGGAGGCCAAGCCCATGATGACACTCTTCATGTCACTTGTTCTATCTAGGCTGGAATATTGCTGCACACTAACAGCACCTTTCAAGGCAGGTGAAATTGCTGACCTAGAAAATGTACAGAGAACCTTCACAGCATGCATAACGGAGATAAAACACCTCAATTACTGGGAGCGCTTGAGGTTCCTGAACCTGTATTCCCTGGAACGCAGGCGGGAGAGATACATGATTATATACACCTGGAAAATCCTAGAGGGCCTAGTACCGAACTTGCACACGAAAATCACTCACGAAAATCAGTGGGCTGCAGAAAACAATATGAAGTTCAACGATGAGAAATTTCAATTACTCAGATATGGTAAACATGAGGAAATTAAATCTTCATCAGAGTACAAAACAAATTCTGGCCACAAAATAGAGCGAAACACCAACGTCAAAGACCTGGGAGTGATTATGTCGGAGGATCTCACCTTCAAGGACCATAACATTGTATCAATCGCATCTGCTAGAAAAATGACAGGATGGATAATGAGAACCTTCAAAACTAGGGAGGCCAAGCCCATGATGACACTCTTCAGGTCACTTGTTCTATCTAGGCTGGAATATTGCTGCACACTAACAGCACCTTTCAAGGCAGGTGAAATTGCCGACCTAGAAAATGTACAGAGAACTTTCACGGCGCGCATAACGGAGATAAAACACCTCAATTACTGGGAGCGCTTGAGGTTCCTAAACCTGTATTCCCTGGAACGCAGGAGGAAGAGATACATGATTATATACACCTGGAAAATCCTAGAGGGACTAGTACCGAACTTGCACACGAAAATCACTCACTACGAAAGCAAAAGACTTGGCAGACGATGCACCATCCCCCCAATGAAAAGCAGGGGTGTCACTAGCACGTTAAGAGACCATACAATAAGTGTCAGGGGCCCGAGACTGTTCAACTGCCTCCCAGCACACATAAGGGGGATTACCAACGGACCCCTGGCAGTCTTCAAGCTGGCACTGGACAAGCACCTAAAGTCAGTTCCTGATCAGCCGGGCTGTGGCTCGTACGTTGGTTTGCGTGCAGCCAGCAGCAACAGCCTGGTTGATCAGGCTCTGATCCACCAGGAGGCCTGGTCACAGACCGGGCCGCGGGTGCGTTGACCCCCGGAACTCTCTCCAGGTAAACTCCAGGTAAACGAAAGCAAAAGATTTGGTAGACGATGCAACATCCCCCCAATGAAAAGCAGGGGTGTCACTAGCACGTTAAGAGACCATACAATAAGTGTCAGGGGCCCGAGACTGTTCAACTGCCTCCCAGCATACATAAAGGGGATTACCAACAGACCCCTGGCAGTCTTCAAGCTGGCACTGGACAAGCACCTAAAGTCGGTTCCTGACCAGCCGGGCTGTGGCTCGTATGTTGGTTTGCGTGCAGCCAACAGTAACAGCCTGGTTGATCAGGCTCTGATCCACCAGGAGGCCTGGTCACAGACCGGGCCGCGGGGGCGTTGACCTCCGGAACTCTCTCCAGGTAAACTCCAGGTAAATGTGAAGGTTAAAGGGTTGTTTGAGGACCAGAGTGAGAGGATTGTTCATTGTAATAAACTAAAGCCATTCTGGTCTGAGGAGGAAATAGTAATACCTAATGTTAATGTGGTGGATGAAAGGACTGTAAATGATGAGGTATATGAGGAAGATAGGTTACATCAGCTGGTAGAGGAAAATGTTGGTATGAATACAAGGTCAAGAATGTATAGACGAAAATTGTAAGGGAATTATTGCTGGAGGGAGGGAGTGTTGTGAGTAAATGGGACCCTGAGGGAAGGAGCTGACCACTCGCCTCGCCCTCAGGTCGGCTCAATACTCTAGAGACCTGCCCACCAACAATAAGCCCCAGTCACCTGTAGAACAATACTGCCGCCTACTATTATTCACAGGAGATGTGGAGATGTTGCCAGGACCTGCCAAGGAGACTCCGGGAATCTATTTGGCCTGGAGTGATGGAGACGCAGAAGTGCCAAGAAGTCAGTATGGGTCCGGCAAAGGGCTATTAATAGACCTGGGAGACTTGAGAAAAGCGGTAGCCAGCTCTCGTGCCACCACCATGCAAGAGGTGCAAGTTGACAGGTGAGGCTGGACGGATGAAGGATGGCCTTGGTGCCTGAGGAGTATTGTCGTGGTGAAGATAAGCTGCTTGCTGAGTCCTGAAGTTCCCAGATGCTGTGCTTTCAACGAGAGGGACCCGCATGAGCGTTCCTAAACGCCAACGAGGTCCACACAATGAGACATGGCTCAATTAGGAAGTGCTAGGGTCGGCCAGAAGCCCTGGCTAACCCCTCTTCTAGTAGAAGCAGTAGACAGATCTGGAGGTGAGATGACAAGAATACTGCAGTATAGCACAATGGCCCTATGTCCTCCTCCATCCACCGCTTCATATTTCTGCTGCCCTTGCCCAAGAATTTGTAGAGAGCTTCTCCCTGGGTCAGTAGCCTGCACCCAAGTCAAGCCAATCGCGTCCTTTACTACTAGCCAGTGAAGCTTGGGAAATGATGATTAGAGTGGTATTAGTATGGTATCTCTACTGCTAGGGGATGATCTAAGTTATGTCAGATGTTGGGACATATATGTGTTGTATATTACGTGAGCTAGCTCCTTGCTGGGAGGGATCACCGTAGAGATAGGATGTATTTCATTTTCAGGTGGAGAACTGTGAACACCAATCGGCTCGCCGTCAGAAGAGGATTCAATTATGTGAGGGATGGGAGGTTTTCTTTTAGTTCCTAGAAATGGGATAATGATGGGTCTTGGTTGCGATTCCTGCCTTGTCACGAATGGTCACGGAAGGGTGCAGGAAAAATGCAACATTGTGGTCGTGTAATGGTTCAGTTGCAAGTACTTGAAGGAATAATACCCGCTGGAGCTGTTTTCTACACCAGGAAAACCTTATGAGGTTTGGCCCAATGGTTAATTAGCGAGGGTGACTACAGGAGCTAGTTTATTTCTAGTAGAGTACAGGAAGGCACTGAAGCCCGATATTTAGTTTTAAGGAGACATGACAGATAAGGAGGTTTCACACCAGTCATTGTTATTCGTTTCTTGTGCTAGAATTTAATAAATCTACTGATCTGTGTGAGTTCATATTATTTGCTATTGTACTGTAATAGACTTAAAGGGTTAGGATTAAAATAGTCTAATAACTTAGAACAAATTGTCCTAGTTCTCAGATATTTTAAACTGGGGAAGAAAGGGGGATGTGATGTAGTTCAGCTGGGCTTGTGAGGTCTCTGGGGAGACCTAATTTAACCAATTATATGGTCACACCTTGCCTTGGCAAACATCTGTCAGCCACGCCTTTTCAGCTTAAGACTGTGGTCTTTTGTTCTGGACGGCGTCAGACCTCGGCATCAGATCAACACCACGTGCGCACACCTCATTGTGGGGGGTGCTTGGACTATCATATAAGCCCAGGGAACAGCTGAGTGAGGAGGTTGTTGGTGACAGGTCCGGGGAGCGAGAGCTCTGGACAGCCGCATGTGTAGTGGACCACGCATTGGGAATCTCGGGTCAGCTGGTCGGTGAATTAAGAGTGAGTACTAGTCCGTGTTACTGATAACATCCACCTTTTCCCCTGGTAATAAGGTAATAAGTCTCATAGGTCAATTGTTATATTATGTAAATGTCCATCAGTATATATTGTATCCTAGCCCTTTTATGTTATTAAGTAAACTATAGCCATAGTTCCCATTTTTATTTGTACCTCCATATGCTATTCTGTTAAGCACTGGGATACACAGGAGACGTGCTCACTCGCTGGGATACCTCAGGTAGAGTGGGTAGAGGTCTCACAAGCTCTTGGTAGCATGGTTGTGCCTCTGCATTTTACCTATCACTCTCTCCATCTGCACCCAGCTGCTCTCCCCTTTCACTCCTTGGCCCTGCTTGGCAGTCTGATATGACCCTAACATAATTCATATCTCCCTTCTTGTTCGGCCTCCCAGCTTCATATGCTGTGTCTTCTCTGGTCAATATCCCTGTATCTCGCTTCAGCCTGTTTACCTCATCTTCTAGGACCCTTATCCTGGCTACTGCAGTTTTGACTTGTGCCTCCCAATTCCTCTTCTCCTTCTCCAACTTCTTTTCCAATTTCTCAGAAAGCTCTGTCTCCATTTTTGCAGAAAGCTCTCCTAATTTTCTCTCCCACTCTTTTTCCATCTTTTTCCACTGCTCCTCCATCCACTCCTCCCTAAAAGAACCATTCTCATGTGATCCCTGGTTCCTTCCATTTTTTTTTTTTTGAAGAAAGAGTGAGAGAGAGAGGGAGAGGAAGAGAGAGAGAAATAGAGAAAAGGGAAAGGTAGAAGGAGAGAGGGAGAGAGTGAGAAAGGAAAAGAGGGGAGAGAGAGAGAGAGGGAGAGAGAGGGAGAGAGAGAAAGAGAGAGAAAGAGAGAGAGAGAAAGAGAGAGAGAGAAAGAGAGAGAGAGAAAGAGAGAGAGAGAAAGAGAGAGAGAGAGAAAGAGAAAAGGCTGTGGGCCCAGACAAGTTGAGCCCAAGATTGTTGAGAAGATGTGCAGACGAGCTAGCAGCACCTCTAACTCGCATCTTTCAGCACTGCCTAGTACAGTGCAAATGGCCCTCTCCATGGAAAGAGGCAAATGTAGTCCCTGTTCACAAAAAGAAGAGCAGAGCAGAAATCAGCAACTACAGACCAGTGTCACTCCTGTCAATCACTGGTAAGATCCTTGAGACAATAATCTCAAGACAAATGACAGATTTTTTTGACTACCACTCACTACTTTGTGATCGTCAATATGGCTTCAGGAAAGGTTACTCTGCTGCTGATCTGTTGTTAAACCTCTCCACTAAGTGGCACCAGTCACTGGATGAATCCAAAGTCAGCTGTGTGGTAGCACTGGACATTGCTGGCGCTTTCGACCGGGTGTGGCACCAGGGCCTCTTAGCAAAACTTCAAGCACTGGGAATTGCAGGCTCTACGCTATGTCTCCTCAGTGATTACCTTCATGGTAGATCTCTAAGTGTAGTCCTCAATGGAACGGAATCAGCAAGGCATCCTATTGGGGCAAGCGTTCCACAAGGAAGTGTGCTGGGTCCACTGTTATGGAATGTCTACTTCAACGACCTTCTTCATCTCATCCCAGAATCACATGCATATGCAGACGACTGTACACTGACATTCACTTATCCAAGAGAAGAAATGCCAGCTGCTCTAAGCTACATCAATCACCAGCTGAGAGCTATATCAGCTTGGGGAAATAGATGGCAAGTAACATTTGCACCTGAGAAAACGCAAATGATGATCGTCTCTAGGCACCATGATGGTAATGCTGGTGCAGTAGTAAGGATGAATGGGACGATGTTGGCACCTGGAGAAGAAGTTGATATCCTTGGGGTGAAATTTGACTCCAAACTAACCATGAAGAACCATGTTGTAAATCTTGCAAACAAGGCAGCCAGGAAGCTTACAGCACTTCGCCGTATCTCGCATCTGCTTGACAGTAGGGGTTGCAAGATCCTGTACGAGGCACAAGTACGCTCACACCTTGAGTATGCTCCACTTTCTTGGTTTGCCTGCCCCCCCTCTCATCTGCGACTGCTTGACAGAGTAGAGAACAGAGCAAGACGTCTCATCTCTCGCCTGGACCCATCCTGGATAGATCTGTCATTTCAGCAGAGCCTTCAACAGGAGGGATGTCGGTGGCCTTACTGTTATGTACAAGGCCAATATTGTCAAAATACCACACTTGGATCCACTTCGAGGACAGCGTGAAACAAGCTTTTATGCCACAAGACGGGCAGAAAGCAGCAACTTCACTCTGGCTGTACCCTTCTCCAGAACATCACTCCATCTGAGATCATACATACCCAGGATGACTCGAGTATGGAACACATTCGTACAGCATAATGATGTCAACGAGATAACGTCAGTTGATCAAATGAAAATGCTGGCCCACAGATGGCTCCAACTTCATCCTGTTCCCTACTTGTATGTCTCATAACAATAAAAATGCTTTCAAATGAGCTGATGTAGGTAACAGCTCTTAGCTTGCCAATAAAGTTAGGAATCCTTAACCTGTAAATAGCTGTCAATAAAGCTAGGGGATCCTTAACCTTGTCAAACCCTGTGTAAAAAAAAAAAAAAAAAAAAAAAAAAAAGAGAAAGAGAGAGAGAGAGAGAGAGAGAGAGAGAGAGAGAGAGAGAGAGAGAGAGAGAGGACAAAGAGAGGGGAGAGACAGGGGAGAAGGGGGAGAGAGGAGGAGACAGAAGAGAGAGAGGAGAAGGGGAGAGAGAGGGGAGAAGGGGAGAGAGAAGGGAGAGAGAGATGGGAAATGGGAGAGAGGGGAGAGATAATGAGAGGGGGAGAGATGTTAGAGGAGAGAGATGGGAGAGGGGAAAGAGAGAGGGAGGTAGATAGATAGATAGATAGATAGATAGATAAATAGATAGATAGATAGAGAGAGATAGAGATAGAGAGAGAGAGAGAGAGAGAGAGAGAGAGAGAGAGAGAGAGAGAGAGAGAGAGAGAGAGAGAGAGAGAGAGAGAGAAAGAGAGAGAGAGAGAACGTGAAGTGGATAATGGAGTGTAAGATATAGCGAGGGAGGGTTTACCAGGTCAGTTCTAAGGAAGGTGTGAAATCCTGTGTATGTGTGTGTGCATGTGTGTGTGTACACACACGCATTTATGCCTGTGTGCCCAGAAATATACCTCCTCACTTCTATGTATCAATAATGGTAATAAAATGCTAGTAATAATACTAGTACTTTCACTAATTATATTCCTGTGTGTGAGTCTGTGTGTGTGTACACATCTATATGTGGTTGTAGATGGCATCAGCATGATGCAGCGCTATCGGCCTATTACTAACGTAGGTAGTAATAGGCCGATAATGTAGGCAAACACTAGGTTATGTTAACCAGGGAGAACTGGCAGCCCAAGTTTGAATACTGGGGCATGGGTTTGAGACCGCAGTGCCCTTTCTTCTAAGACTAGACACCATCTGTGCAACAAGTGCCGTGATCAGCAGGTGGTGCCCCCACGTGTCTTCATATACTAGACCTGGGGAAATCTGGTGGAGGCTCCTCAATGTACCGTAGATGTCCTCCTCCATCAGGTCCATACAGTAAGACGAGACCTCCCTTTTTTTCTCAGGATTCTGTCCAGTTTCTAGGGGAAATTGCGAGTGAGTTGAGCTGTTGGCCTTTGTGCAGGCAGTAGTTCATGACCAATACATACCGGCATCACTCCTTCAGGTTTAGAAGACAGTGTCCATTTCTGCATGGTTATGCTAGTGGATACACACCCCTTGGAAATAGGAATTTGTGAGGTGCAGGCAGGTCACTAATGTCGACTGAACATTGCAGGAATTAAGGCTCCCGGTTGCACGTGGTTCTGAGGGGAAGTCCAGAGGGGCTAAGGCTTAGGGAGGTTGAAGACTGGGACATATTCTCCAACACCAAGTAAGTTAGTCCTTTATACGTGCATGCAGGCGAGATTTCTTGCAACATCAGTCATTTATGAAAATCTGTCCTGTGAGCCACTTGTGAGGCTGAGGTACCGACCTCAGGGCTCAGTGTCAACAGAGCTTGCCAGGATAGACAACTCACATGGAGGCAGTCCAGACAAATTTTCACAAGTGGTCCTTCGAACCAGATATGGAATAGCTAGGTTAAAATTAACATAGCTAGGCCACAGTTAGGAATCAGTGTAACAGTTAGGTTAAGTTAGCTCCCAGGCTCAGAGTTACACAGAAGCTAGGCTAAGCTGACTATACACAGAAGTTATTATTTGCAGTAATTTACAGGCAGGCCAGGTAGGCTAGAGAAGCTTGTGTATTTAATTATTTACAGTGATTACAAGTAAACCAGAGTAGGAAACTTGTGTGTTAATTACTTACAGTGGATTTGCAAGGTAGCCACAGTTAGGATAGGCTTGTGCAATATTTGTAACAGTTATAGTAGCTAGGACAGATTTAACCTAGTTATTATTTACAGGGAGTTCTAAAGCCAGGTTTAGGCTATAGCACACTAGTTAGGTTAGGATTACCTTATCCAACCATCCATGCTAGACTGAGTAAGCTGGGCACAGTTAGGCCAAGCTGTTTTCACACATTATTTATTTACTGTTTCACAAGTTGAATTGTTGAATTTATTTGTGCTAACCAAGTGATTTTTAATTTGTATACTGCATTTTTGTGTGATTTTCATTGTCTTTGACTCATTTTAATGTGGGATTTGTGATTTGTACCAGAGACTAGCTTAAGTCCTGTAATTATTTGCTGACATTGTACAGGAAATTGCTAGGTTACATTTCAGTTGGGTTTGAGAGCTAACAGTGTACATTTTAATTCAGAGTAGAGTCAATATAATAAAGGGAATCATTAAGCTTGTTGAGAAGCCTTGAGACTCGTTCATTCTTGCCTAAAACCGTTCGTGCTGTGGGGTGGGCTAATTGAAGTACAAATTAGTACAATGCTCTTAACTAAACCTCGACTATGGTAGGTGAAGATGAAGTACCAGCTGTCTCAGCTGTAAGTCAATTAAAGTGGTCTATGGGAGCCTATAAGGGACGCCTGAACAAAGCACGTGAGGATTGTCATATGGTCAGGCAAGATCAGGATGTAGACTGTGAGGAACTAGAGAGTTGCCTATAACCTTTGGAGGAAAGGCTGGTGGCCTTTGAGAAATCATTTATCCTTTATGAGACAGAGGCCTTTGCTGCAGGTGAGTCTGACTATACAGTCGAGGTAGCTCGGAAGGACTATGACAAACAAAGGGCAGAGTGTAAAGCAGAGATGAAACTCTGCAGGCAGTTAATAAAGACTTTGAGGGCCGGTATGGCAAGGGCAGCAAATATTTCAGGGGGCCTGAACAGCCGCACACCAGTTAATGTATTGCCCAGATTGCCCCAGTTGAATTTACCAACGTTCGATGGAACCTTAACTAAGTACATTGCTTTCTGGGATCAGTTTAAAGCCCAGATAGATGACAGAGATGATTTGTCAGATGCCGTCAAATTACAGTATTTACTTTCACAGCTCAAGGGTAAAGCTTGGACTTGGTCCGGCATTACCAAACCACTGACACTAATTGCCAATATGCCAAAGACCAATTAAAGGACATGTTTGGCAACACTGAGGAGATAAAGGTAGCTATACTTTATCGGTTGTTGGATCTCGAGGCTTGTCGCCATGACTGTCACAGCCTAGAGAAGTTCCGAATCGAAGTTATGAGTTTGACAAATAGTTTTAAAGATTTACATGATTGGGGTAAGTCAGAATCGTTCATCAGTCAGGTGATTCAAAGGAAACTGGCTGGCACTACAGTGCATGAGTTACACTTAAAATATCGGATGAACCGGTTCACGATACAACAAACTGTTGAAGGGTTGGGAGATCTCATGTCTCACCTAAGCATAGGTCAGGGGGAGAAATTGCCCACCAAGGTGGAGTCGATCGACCCCTCCAGACACTCGAGAGATAAAGCTAAAACACCTCCTACTAGGGTTGGCTCATATTATGCCCAGGACAAGTCCTCCACCCACAGGGCCAAGGAAGAAGCCACTAAAATGGCCAGTATAAGACAGTGCATGTTTTGTGAAGGAGAACACGCTAGTTCAGGGTGCTCGAGCTTCACCACCTATAACCAAAGGGTTCAACGACTAAGGGAGTTGAGACTGCTTCAAGTGTTGTGGGGAACATTTTGCCAGGGACTGTAATGCGAAACTCAGTGAGTGTCAGGGCTCCTGGAAAGGTAAGCACCACATTGCACTGTGTCCTAATGACACCAGATCAGCACAAGCTAAGGAGAGCAAGGACAAGCCTGAAGTAGTGGTGAATGTGGTGAGTGCAGCACCGGGGATATGTTCTGGTGAGCAGTTTCAAGGTTCAGTGGCCTTGCCCACCATAATAGCGGTGGTTACAAATGGGAAGAAGTCTGAGACGACCCGTTTGTTCTTCGACACTGGGGCACAGAGATCCTTTATAACAGAGAGTCTAGCAACTAAGTTGAAGTTGAAGGCAGGTGGTAAAGTTGACATGAAGGTGGAAGGGTTTGGTGGGCAGGTCCCACGCAAGTCTTATCTGGTTGTCGATGTGACGGTCAGATTAGCCGGGCATTGATGGAAAATTTCAGCCTTGATAGTGAAGAAGCTGCCCAATATCATTACCACTAAGGGACTGGCTGCAGCAGTCAAACATTTGAGGGAGTTGGGTGTGAAGCTGACAGAACCAGACATCACTACAGACAACGTCAGTAATGTAGGAATCTTGGTAGGAGGAGATTACATAGACGAATTTGTGTCTATGAGAAGGGTTATCAAGGAGGGTATTGGTCTGTACAGGACTCCAGCGAGGCACATCGTAGGAGGCAAGATACCGGCTCACTTCCCTGTGAC
The DNA here is from genome assembly GCF_038502225.1 of Cherax quadricarinatus. Lineage (NCBI taxonomy): Eukaryota > Metazoa > Arthropoda > Malacostraca > Decapoda > Parastacidae > Cherax > Cherax quadricarinatus. The sequence goes on along the minus strand of NC_091294.1, from coordinate 298,022 downwards.
CCCGGGAAAGGGAGGCTTCGGTACTACAGCGACTGAGGCTGTGCTGGTGATGTGGATTGGTCTGCATGAAGATCTATCAGAGTCGCAAGTCGACATAGCCGACAGTGAGTCAGTCCAAAAACTATGGGACTGGGATGTAGTAGGGATTAAGGGTGACCAACCACCCCCTGAACATGAAGAGATGTATCGAGATTACTTGAACCATGTGCAATTCAAGGATGGACAGTACTGGGTGCGACTCCCTTGGAAACTGGTACACCCAATGCTACCCACTAATTTCAAGAAGGCATGGGGTCAGTTGACTCATTGTTGAGCAGCCTGGCCAAGAAGGGTCTGGTGGGGAAATATGATGACATTATTAAGGAACAGTTGGCTCTCGGGTTCATTGAGAAAGTACCCAAAGCCAGCCCTGGGGAAAACACCCATTATCTTCCACACATGGCAGTCACCAAGGAGTCAGTAACCACTCTCATCAGAGTGGTCTTCGACTGCAGCTCACAGGCGAGTCCCCCCCGAGAGTCATCATTGAATGACTGTCTGCTCACAGGGCCCTCCCTGACGCAGAAGTTAGCAGATGTGTTGTTGAGATTCAGGACAGAGCAGTATGCCTATGTGGCAGATATCAGCAAAGCCTTCCTATGTATTGGGTTGCAGCCACAAGATAGGGACTACACAAGATTCTTGTGGTTGACTAACAGGGAGGCGCCTGAGCAAGGGTATGATACAGATTCAGGGTGGTGTTGTTCGGCGCCACTAGTTCACCATTCCTATTACAGGCCACCATAGATTACCAACTTGCGAACTGTAATAGTTTAATATCTTTATTATGCACCCCATACCCATCCTATGGGCAGTAGTCAAAAGATTACAAAGGTATATAATGGGTCCAGGGAATGGACGCCAAAGTTATGATAGCTGAACTAGTTACAAAGGTAATGAACTCCAGGTAGATCTGGTCACAATCATGACAAGTTACAAAGGTAATGAATCAGCCTTACTCCTATATGTGGTTACAGTCATGAACAAATTACAAAGTAATGAACAACAGCCCGCTAAAAGAATTACTGAAGACCCTATTTTACATAGACAACATGCAAGGTACCACCTCAGACGAGGGGCTGTTGATGGACATTTACCGAGAGTCTAATCAGGAGATGCTCTCAGCCAACATGCCCTTGAGAGAATGGGTGACAAAAAATCCAACGTTGTGAGGCACGGTGGAACATGACTATGCTGGCCACTCAGTACCTGAGGTAACATCGGTGTTGGGACTGGAGTGGGAAGTCAAGGAAGACAGACTTAGGCTAAAGAGGAAACCTGATGGGGAAGGGAAGCTTACCAGGAGGTCCTTGCTGAGTAAAGTGCAGACTGCCTTCGACCCTTTGGGTTTGTTGACACCCATCACCATTCGAGGGAGGATGCTAGTGCAACAGACCTGGGAGCTGAACCTAGGTTGGGACGACCCACTGCCAGAAACAGTCTGCCAGGAATGGGATCAGGTTAGCAAAGATCTAGCAGAATTGCATGAGTTCACATTCCCCAGGTCTCTTGGGTGCACCGAGCAAGACTATGACTTGCATGGGTGACACCCATGAAGGATTGCTCGATCCCAAAGCTAGAGCTCACGGCGATGTTGCTGGGAGCAAGACTGGGGAAGTATGTAAAGGAGGTGTTGAGTAACCTGAGGGTGACACACACCTATGTATGGACAGACTCGGAGGTGGCCTTACAATGGGTCCAGAACGACAGGTCCAAGCTCCCCTATGTCAGGAATCGGGTAAAAGAGATACGGGAGCTACAGTCAATGTCGACAATTCTGTATGTGCCTACAGATCAAAACCCAGCTGACCTGATAAGCTGAGGGGTGATGCACAAAAAGCTGAGTAAAAGCGAGATTTGGTTCAAAGGCCCAGACTGGTTACCAACAAAGGAGTACTGGCCGGAGCAGAAATTTGGGGAGACAACCAGCAGCATAGTACATTTTGTGGGGGAACCCGACACTGAATTATTTGACCCCAGATGCTACTCCTCTTGGAGGAAACTTATAGGAGTCACAGAAATGGTATTTCGATTTGTGAGGAAACTGCATGACAGGGTAAGCCGAGGTCGACAGTTATCTCTTGTGGGTCTCAGAGAATATCGGATATGGCAGTACCAAAGGGAGAAGTTCCCAGGAGTTCTGGAGCTACTGGCGGCAGGGCAGCAGGATAGGACATCGGGTCTTGGGCCCAACAGCAGCTCAGGGAACAGTAAACTGGTCCACTCATTGGGATTGTTCCTAGATCATGCTGGGCTGATAAGATGCAGGGGAAGACTACAAAACTCTGAGCTCAGTTATGGAGCCAAACATCCCATGTTACTGGGAAAGGAGGGGTGGGTGTCAGAGTTATTAATACATGATGCTCATCAGAGGACCATGCATGGGGGGTTTGGAGATACCCTTACCAGCCTTCGTCAGAACTACTGGGTACTGAAGGGCCGAGCTGCCGTCAAAAGGGTGATAAAGAGTTGCACTGTCTGCCGGCGGTACGATTGGAGGACCCTACTGTACCCAGGTCCCCCACTGCTGCCTCAGGAGTGGGTACATAGTGACAGACCCTTTGAGACTGTGGGAATAGACTATACCGAGGCTATCACGTTAAAAAAACCCAGGAAACGATAGGGTAGGCCCTCAGAAGGTATTTGTCTGCCTGTTTACTTGTGCAACTACTCGAGCCGTACATTTGGAGTTGGCAGAAGATATGTCGACAGAGACTTTCATGAAGTTGTTCAGGAAGTTTACAGCCAGATTCTCGTGCCCGCGATTGATTATCTCGGACAATGGCACAAGCTTCAGAGCGGCCGATAAAGTTTTCAGAAATCTTAGGGACAACGGAGAAGTATAAGAATATCTGAAGAGAATAGAGTGCGAGTGGAGGTTCATAGTTCCCAGAGCACCTTGGCAAGGGGGTTTCTATGAACGCATGGTGGGCACAGTCAAAAGGTGCATTTGGAAGGTCTTGCATGGCAAGAGAGTGAGCATTGATGAATTGAGGACAGTGTTAGCTGAGATAGAGGCAAGAGTCAATAACAGGCCTCTGACCTATGTGCAAAATGGGATTGATGAGTAGGAAGCTCTCACCCCCAATCACATGCTGTTTGGAAGGAAGATTGAGCCCTTCCTTGCAATTTTGAGCCAGTCTTCCAAGGAGCAGGATTATTATGGGCCAGATGGTCCCCCATTAATGAAGAACTGCACAGGAGTCACAACAGACTGGTGAACATCCTGGACAAATGGAACCAGGTGTGGCACAGGGATTACTTGACAGCCCTGCAAGAACATTTCCATGGTGCGGACCCTGAGGCAAATAAGATGATGCTGAGTGAAGGGGACCTGATGCTAGTAGAATCCGAGGCACCCAGGGCATACTGGTCTCTAGGCCTGGTGGTGTCGACCCACCCAGATAAGGCTGGGCAGTTGAGAATGGTGAAGGTGAAAATGAATGGTGCCGAGACCATAAGGCCCATCAACAGGCTTTTGCCTCTCGAGGTCCACATGGTGGGACCAGAACAGGAGAAGTTAGACCCAAAGTTGACAGACCAGAGTGGCCGGATGACCCGTCGAACGGTGCTCAAGTCCAGGGCCCACTGGGAGGGCCTGCGGAAGGCAGACTTGATTTAGACTTAGCGCCTACCTTTGCTGGCGGGAGGATGTGGAAATTTATTCGGTCCTAAAAGTTCCACAGGACAGATATGGCGTACAAAGATCCCAACTTGTCACAGATAAACAGCTGGGTGGGATGGCCCTTAAACCACCCAAAACACACACACACACACACACACACACACACCCAGGTTGGCGAAGGTGGTTGGAAGGTACTTCTTAATTGAGAGATTTATCCTTCAGGGAAGAAGTATGTAGTTTATACTGTTAGTACACTAATATTAGGATTATTGAGGCAACTGTAGATAATAATAATGTAGACCTAAGACCTTAACGGAGGTAGTAATAGGCCGATAATGTAGGCAAACACTAGGTTATGTTAGCCAGGGAGAACTGGAAGCCCAAGTTTGAATACTGGGGCACGGGTTTGAGACCATAGTGCCCTTTCTTCTAAGACTAAACACCATCTGTGCAACAAGTGCCATGATCAGCAGGTGGTGCCCCCACGTGTCTTCATATACTAGACCTGGGGAAATCTGGTAGAGGCTCCTCGACATACTGTAGATGTCCTCCTCTGTCAGGCCCATACAGTAAGACGAGATCTTCCTTTTTTCTCAGGATTCTGTCCAGTTTCTGGGGGAAATTGTGAGTGAGTTGAGCTGTTCTCCCTTGTGCAGGTGGCAGTTCATGACCAGTACATACCGGCATCACTCCTTCAGGCTTAGAAGCCAGTGTCCATTTCTGCATAGTTATGCTAGGGGATGCACACCCCTTGGAAATAGGAATTTCTGAGGTGCAGGCAGATCACTAATGTCGACTGAATATTGCAGGAATTAAGGCTCCCGGTTGCATGTGGTTCTGAGGGGAAGGCCAGAGGGGCTAAGGCTTAGTGAGGGTGAGGACCGGGACATATTCTCCAACACAAAGTAAGTTAGTCCTTTATATGTGCATGCAGGCAAGATTTCTTGCAACATCAGTCATTTATGAAAATCTGTCCTATAAGCCACTTGTGAGGCTGAGGTACCGACCTCAGGGCTCAGTGTCAACAGAGCTTGCCAGGGTAGACAACTCACATGGAGGCAGTCCAGACAAATTTTCACACCCTAACCATTTCTCTCATCCAACGTCATGATGCAATAGGCCATGCAATCCACACACAGCCAAAAACAGAATATGCATTACATCACATGTTTCTATAGATTACCCTGCCATCCATTCCTAGGGAGTAACAGCTCTCACCCTATATGCACCAACACATCCACTCACACAACCACGTTCACCACATCCACACATCACACTGATACCACAGCAACACACCCCCTGTGCATACCCAACCCTGGAGACAAGCCCGTTCCATCGCCTGAATCTCAACCCCTCTTTCACAATGCTAATAACATTCTCACATTCATATTACAATACTCCTCTGGGAAAGCCTGGTCCCAGCTACTTCCATAAATCCCCCATTACAACACAACGTTCTATAAATGGTCGCCGCCAGCACCCTCTTGTGCGCACGCGCATCAGCTGTAACCTCTCCCATATATCCTCCCACACATACATCGGGTAATACCCTCAGCCTTCACGACCACCTTTGCCCCTACAGCATGCTCTAAAACACCCACCCGAACTTTAGTAGGTTCCTGAACATGCAGCAACTCCCGCAACACGTCCTCACACACCCTCATCTCTGACCCTCCCCACCACATTCACACTTCATGTAAATCATTCACGCTCCTCCCCTCATGTCCCTGCACACGGCATAACCCCCACTTTAAATAAATACACTTGACTCTTAGCCATAAGTCAATCATCCCCAATCCCCCTCTGTTGACTGGTAGCGTAACCACACTCCTACTCAACCATTCACTCCCTAAACCCCAAACAAAATGGAAAACCCTCCTTAACAGTCTTGTAACATCTGGACCTGCTAACGGATATACAGCAGCCACATGCCAGACTTTACTATATAACAACACATTCACAACAATCGCACACTGATGTATTGTCAAATGAGTTGGTCTCAACCAATCCAATCGCCCCACCACTCGATGCACAACAAGTCCAGAATTAACCATCCTCGCCTCTCTCACACTACCCTTATACACTCTCCCACACACCTTTATCCTGTCCACCATATTTCAACGTACATCCCATCCCCAACTCGCTCTCCCCACCCAATCTCCTAAGACCAACAATTTCTATTTCTCCATATTCACTCTTAAATCCAAAATACCCGCAAAACTATCAATAACATCCTCTACCACACGTAAACTCCCCAGCGTCCTCACGAGAATTGTCATGTTGTCCATGTACCCTATTATTCCCTGCTCTCCACTCCCCACTCCCCTATCTGCCCCCACACACGCTCCCACTGCTCTATAGAATGGGTCTTGTAAACAGGCAAGCAACAATTGAGACAGGGGACAATCCTGCCTAATACCCCGACCCAAGGATACCCACTCCCCCAGCTTCCCATTTACCTGTACATGCACTCCCACCCCTTTGTACAAAGTCTCTACCCAACACACCACCTCCTCGAAACCCTGCCTCCTTAATATATACCACAATGCCTCATGTTCCACACTATCATACGCTGCCTGCCAATCTAATGCTAAGACACCCCCCCTCGGTCTCCCCTCCCAACCCTTCCACAAAATCCTTTATAATACCATGCCCGTCATACATCGTCCTCCCAGTCACTCCATATTGTCCTATCGCAACCACTATCCACCACACACTTCAGCCTATTTCCCAGAATTTTTGCAAAAGTCTTGTAATCAGCACACAACAATGATATCACCCTAAAATCCCACACCATGTCTGGTCGCTCACCTTTTGGCACTAAAACTCCAATGGCTCACATAGAACTCACAGGGTAAACCATCCAAACCCGGTGCCTTACCTCGTGCCATCCCCTCCAAGGCCTTCCACACCTCCCCTTCTTTAATATCCCCCCAATGCCATGCAATCACTGCCACTTAGCACACAAGATACATTCTCCCCGAACCCCCCAAAAGCCCCCACATCCACCCCTACACTCAGTAAATATCTTCCAAACCACCTATCCACATAATCACTCATCGCTTCCATTGTTCATAACTCCTGTTCCTCCCTATACCCACCTAAGTCCTCATGTACCACCAGCCTATCAATCTCCATAGCTATATGGCACTGCCTCTGTTCCCATAACACACAGGCCGATGGTCGATCAGCCCATACCACCTCTTCCAATCCACCTTGCACTCTCACCGTATCAAATCTGTCATTCTTCAAATCTTGAATCCACCCCTTTAACAACTCGATTTCCTCCACGGAATACATCCCAGCCTGTACGCCCCTCTCATAACAACCCTGCAATTGACCCTCGAAATACTGTTGCAGCCCATACATCATCCAGCCCTCATACTTTCCCCATCGCACATAAAACTGCCGGAGCCTCTCCTTAGCTACCCAATCCCACCACCCCAATAAATCACCCACATCCCTACCCTCTCCCCACAAATCCTCCCACATTGTCCCGAAATCCAACCCCACCTCCTCCACCCCAAGAAGTCTCACATTCAGCTTCCAATACCCTGGATACCTCTTAGGCAAGCCAGCCCAAGTCAAGTCTGCATAAATGGCCCTATGATCCAAGTATACAGCATCCACTGTATGAACTCTCATCCCTTGCACACTCCTTGTTACATATAACCTATCTAGCCTGGCCGCGTAACCCCATCTATGAAATGTGTGCTCAACCATTAAATCCACACCTCCAACAACATCCCCTAACGTCACGCCCAGCAAACGATCCCTTAGTCCTACCAAAAAACACCCCCCACCCCCCGTGGCTCCACATCCCTTCTATATACCACACAATTCCAATTGCCGCCCATGATGGCTACTGAGGGAAGAGATTGCAAATAATAAATCAAAACATTATGCACAAACTCATCCTTCACCCATACATCACACTCTGCCTACACACAAACCGCTGCCAGTCGCTCACCCCTCTACCACCCATCTACCAGGAGTACCCTACCCCCCTCCCCTCCCTCACATCTAATAACAACAAATGGGCTCGTCTCCCGAATCAGGATCCCAACCCCTCCCTTCAAACATTCCAAATACGCCACAAACACACGATACCCATCCACTTTCAAATCCTGGCCAACCTTAAAATTATGTTCTGCACAAACACTACATCTATGGCATAATGCCTTAAAAAACCCTGGAGCCACAGACACTTCATATCCGCACACATCCCATTTACATTTACAGTCATACACCTGAAACCTTCTTAAAGGGTTTAACACATTGCCCTGCAACTCCTTTCACAGGTGCATTACCAGCCTGCTGACTTTTCCCACCATGCTCTCCACTGTGTCCACGGTTCCCCCCCCAGTCCAACACCTGACCAGACACACCTGTGGTGCCTCCACACACCACTTCAACCCATGGTTTCTTCCCCGGCCTCTGCGTTGGGGTCAAGACATCATCTGAGTCAGATTGCGTTGCTGCCCTCTTTCGCTGAACACTCTCTACATCCATATCCAACTCAGTAGATGCCTCACAATGTATCTCCGCTGCCACCTCGACCACGGTCACCACTTCCATCAAAGCAGCATTCACAGTCAGCTGACTGCCTCTCCTCACATCATCACGCTCCCTTGGTCCCGCCACTGACCTTACATCGTCATCAACTCTCATCGTTTCGAAAAGCCTGTCAGTCAGCTGCTCCAGAGCCACATCCTCTGCCTGTTCCTCGCCACTCAGCTCAGTCTTCCCTTCCACCAAAGCGGAGACCATAGAGCCTAAAAGCATTGACAGGCTCGACCCCACCGTTGGGAACTCTCTCTCCGCCTCCTTGCTCCAGGAAGAACCATGGCCATGTACAGGTGTCCTGCCGACATGCCCCACCTTCGGGTCATGCCCCTGCTCCGTCCCTCTGCCTGCCTCCTGTCGTTGCTGCTGTCTCCCACACTGGGCCGTCATATGGTCATAAGCGCCACATAATCTGCAAGTCTTGTGCTGCCCTGCATAATACATCATCACTTGTGTCTGGAAGTCTTCTAGAATGACATACGATGGGATTGAATGCCTCAATGTCATCTTCAGGTTGAACGTACCCTCTGGCAAGCCAGCGTATGCCCCATCCGCCCAAGTACCTGCCATTGCCAGATGCACAGTGCCATATCATTCAAAAACGTTTCGTAGGTCTACTTCGTCAGCCTCGAAAGGCACATTACGTACCTTCACCCAAGTGTAGTGCCTCGACACATCAATGAGACGAACTCGTACTGCCGAGTTGACGTCCACACAACCATCTTGATACTTTTCCACCAGTCGTTCATACACTTCTGTCAATCGTAACTTGATGAATATCCGGAAAGCCACGTTGAGTGACACACTGTACAGAACTTGATCTGCAACACTATATGTGTCACGGATAATTGTAGGTAGAATCACTTGTGTGGACTGAAGTGTAACTACACCTCACACTAACTCAATGCACACAGTGTTTACACGCCTCCTTGCATACTGCGCCACCTTGAGAAAATCAAACTGTGCAGAAGGCCACTCAACGAGGAGCGTGTGCGCAGCAGTACCTCTCAGCCCGAGAGTGAAGAGGTCAATGCTTCACACATTAGATTACTTGTTCATGATAAAGTTGATATGTTAGCCAAGAAGAGAACCCTGAAGGAGAATGTAGACTATAACTTTGGTATATCTGTGTCTAGCATTAAGAATAGTATTAGGAGAGAAGTAAATAATAAAAATGACTGTTATAGGAATGCAGTTAGAAGTCTGAGTGGATCTATAACCCACAATGATAACATGAACTTGGAACAATTTGCAATGTGAACAGAGTGACTGATGATGTAGTGGCCAGGCTTAAGCTTGGTTACAAGTACAGTGGACCCCCGGTTAACGATATTTTTTCACTCCAAAAGTATGTTCAGGTCCAGTACTGACCGAATTTGTTCCCATAAGGAATATTGTGAAGTAGATTAGTCCATTTCAGACCCCCAAACATACACGTACAAATGCACTTACATAAATACACTTACATAATTGGTCGCATTCGGAGGTGATCGTTATGTGGGGGTCCACTGTACTTTTGGGAGTTTGAGAGACACACAGATGATGATGATCTAACTAACTGCAAATTATGTGGTCACCCATATGGTCACTGTCTTGAACAATATGTGCTTAATTTTCCACTTATTGAGGAATACAGAGATAGTATTGTAACCTATGTGACATGTCAAAATATCTTATTAATGACAATAAGATACCAGATATACTAAACAAAATTCCTAAATTTGCTTGTAACAGATAAGTGAACTGTAGATATGTAGATATCAATCCTAATGTACATCTGTAAACCCTTTTGGGGCCTAGTTTCTAGGACTTTTGTGTATCCGTATGCTCTTGCGCTACCGTCCACAGAATGGATATGGGGTGCACAATAAGCTAGCCACTTCGGTGGTAAAATCTAATATAATCTCTAGGCCGGAATATTGCTGTATACTAATGGCCCCTTTCAAAGCAGATGAAATTACAGACCTGAAGAATATACAGAGAGTTTTCCCTGCATGTATAAGTACAATAAAATACCTAAATTACTGGGAGTGGTTGAAGTTCCTTGACCTGTACTCCTTGGAATGCAGGTGAGACAGACACATGGTAATATATACTCAGAAACTCTTAGAGGGACTAGTCCTAAATCTTCACACACGGGCTGTGGTTTGTACATCAGTTTATGTGCAGCCAGCAATAACAGCCTGGTTGATCAAGCCCTGATCCACCAGGAGGCCTGGTCATAAACAGGGCCGCTAGGGCCTTGACCTCCAGAACACCCTCCAGGTATACCTGGAGTTTACCTGGAGAGAGTTCCGGGGTTCAACGCCCCCGCGGCCCGGTCTATGACCAGGCCTCCTGGTGAATCAGAGCCTTATCAACCAGGCTGTTGCTGCTGGCTGCACGCAAACCAACGTACGAGGCACAGCCCGGCTGGTCAGGAACCGACTTTAGGTGCTTGTCCAGTGCCAGCTTGAAGACTGCCAGGGGTCTGTTGGTAATCCCCCTTATGTATGCTGGGAGGCAGTTGAACAGTCTCGGGCCCCTGACACTTATTGTATGGTCTCTTAATGTGCTAGTGACACCCCTGCTTTTCATTGGGGGGATGTTGCATCGTCTGCCAAGTCTTTTGCTTTCGTAGTGAGTGATTTTCGTTTGCAAGTTCGGTACTAGTCCTTCTAGGATTTTCCAGGTGTACATAATCATGTATCTCTCCTGCCTGTGTTCCAGGGAATACAGGTTTAGGAACCTCAAGCGCTCCCAGTAATTGAGGTGTTTTATCTCCGTTATGCACGCCGTGAAGGTTCTCTGTACATTTTCTAGGTCAGCAATTTCACCTGCCTTGAAAGGTGCTGTTAGTGTGCAGCAATATTCCAGCCTAGATAGAACAAGTGACCTGAAGAGTGTCATCATGGGCTTGGCCTCCCTAGTTTTGAAGGTTCTCATTATCCATCCTGTCATTTTTCTAGCAGATGCGATTGATACAATGTTATGGTTCTTGAAGGTGAGATCCTCCGACATGATCACTCCCAGGTCTTTGAAGTTGGTGTTTCGCTCTATTTTGTGGCCAGAATTTGTTTTGTACTCTGATGAAGATTTAATTTCCTCGTGTTTACCATATCTGAGTAATTGAAATTTCTCATCGTTGAACTTCATATTGTTTTCTGCAGCCCACTGAAAGATTTGGTTGATATCCGCCTGGAGCCTTGCAGTGTCTGCAATGGAAGACACTGTCATGCAGATTCGGGTGTCATCTGCAAAGGAAGACACGGTGCTGTGGCTGACATCCTTGTCTATGTCGGATATGAGGATGAGGAACAAGATGGGAGCAAGTACTGTGCCTTGTGGAACAGAGCTTTTCACCGTAGCTGCCTCGGACTTTGCTCTGTTGACGACTGTTCTCTGTGTTCTGTTAGTGAGGAAATTATAGATCCATCGACTGACTTTTCCTGTTATTCCTTTAGCACGCATTTTGTGCGCTATTACGCCATGGTCACACTTGTCGAAGGCTTTTGCAAAGTCTGTATATATTACATCTGCATTCTTTTTGTCTTCTAGTGCATTTAGGACCTTGTCGTAGTGATCCAATAGTTGAGACAGACAGGAGCGACCTGTTCTAAACCCAAGTTGCCCTGGGTTGTGTAGAAACCCATCAGTTAGGCAGCTACGGTGAAAAGCTCTGTTCCACAAGGCACAGTACTCGCTCCCATCTTGTTCCTCATCCTTATATCCGACATAGACAAGGATGTCAGCCACAGCACCGTGTCTTCCTTTGCAGATGACACCCGAATCTGCATGACAGTGTCTTCCATTGCAGACACTGCAAAGCTCCAGGCAGACATCAACCAAATCTTTCAGTGGGCTGCAGAAAACAATATGAAGTTCAACGATGAGAAATTTCAATTACTCAGATATGGTAAACATGAGGAAATTAAATCTTCATCAGAGTACAAAACAAATTCTGGCCACAAAATAGAGCGAAACACCAACGTCAAAGACCTGGGAGTGATCATGTCGGAGGATCTCACCTTCAAGGACCATAACATTGTATCAATCGCATCTGCTAGAAAAATGACAGGATGGATAATGAGAACCTTCAAAACTAGGGAGGCCAAGCCCATGATGACACTCTTCAGGTCACTTGTTCTATCTAGGCTGGAATATTGCTGCACACTAACAGCACCTTTCAAGGCAGGTGAAATTGCCGACCTAGAAAATGTACAGAGAACTTTCACGGCGCGCATAACGGAGATAAAACACCTCAATTATTGGGAGCGCTTGAGGTTCCTAAACCTGTATTCCCTGGAACGCAGGAGGGAGAGATACATGATTATATACACCTGGAAAATCCTAGAGGGACTAGTACCGAACTTGCACACGAAAATCACCCACTACGAAAGCAAAAGACTTGGCAGACGATGCACCATCCCCCCAATGAAAAGCAGGGGTGTCACTAGCACGTTAAGAGACCATACAATAAGTGTCAGGGGCCCGAGACTGTTCAACTGCCTCCCAGCACACATAAGGGGGATTACCAACAGACCCCTGGCAGTCTTCAAGCTGGCACTGGACAAGCACCTAAAGTCAGTTCCGGATCAGCCGGGCTGTGGCTCGTATGTTGGTTTGCGTGCAGCCAGCAGCAACAGCCTGGTTGATCAGGCTCTGATCCACCAGGAGGCCTGGTCTCAGACCGGGCCGCGGGGGCGTTGACCCCCGGAACTCTCTCCAGATAAACTCCAGGTAAACAGATGGGTTTCTAGATGGGTGGTGATCTTGCTTCTTAGGACCCTTTCAAAGATTTTTATATGGGATGTTAGTGCTATCGGTCTGTAGTTCTTTGCTATTGCTTTACTGCCCCCTTTGTGGAGTGGGGCTATGTCTGTTGTTTTTAGTAACTGTGGGATGACCCCCGTGTCCATGCTCCCTCTCCATAGGATGGAAAAGGCTCGTGATAGGGGCTTCTTGCAGTTCTTGATGAACACGGAGTTCCATGAGTCTGGCCCTGGGGCAGAGTGCATGGGCATATCATTTATGGCCTGTTCGAAGTCATTTGGCGTCAAGATAACATCGGATAGGCTTGTGTTAACCAAATTTTGTGGCTCTCTCATAAAAAATTCATTTTGATCTTCGACTCTCAGTCTGGTTAGCGGCTTGCTAAAAACTGAGTCATATTGGGACTTGAGTAGCTCACTCATTTCCTTGCTGTCATCTGTGTAGGACCCATCTTGTTTAAGTAGGGGCCCAATACTGAACGTTGTTCTCGACTTTGATTTGGCATAGGAGAAGAAATACTTTGGGTTTCTTTCGATTTCATTTATGGATTTTAGTTTTCCCGCGATTCCTGACTCCTATAAGATTCCTTTAGCTTAAGTTCGATGCTTGCTATTTCTCTGACCAGTGTCTCCCTACGCATTTCAGATATATTGACCTCTTTTAGCCGCTCTGTTATTCTTTTCCGTCGCCTGTAAAGGGAGCGCATGTCTCTTTCTATTTTACATCTACTCCTCCTTTTTCTTAGAGGAATAAGCCTTGTGCATACATCGAGTGCCACCAAGTTAATCTGTTCTAGGCATAAGTTGGGGTCTGTGTTGCTTAGCATATCTTCCCAGCTTATATCGGTTAGGACTTAGTTTACTTGGTCCCACTTTATGTTTTTGTTATTGAAGTTGAATTTGGTGAATGCTCCCTCGTGACTAGTCTCATTATGTCGGTCTGGGGCTCCACGCATACATGTCTGAACCTCAATTATGTTGTGATCTGAGTATATTGTTTTTGATATGGTGACATTTCTTATCAGATCATCATTGTTAGTGAAGATGAGGTCTAGTGTATTCTCCAGTCTAGTAGGCTCTATTATTTGCTGGTTTAAATTGAATTTTGTGCAGAGATTTAAAAGCTCGTGTGAGTGTGAGTTTTCATCAGAGCTGCCTCCTGGTGTTATTACTGCAACAATATTATTTGCTATATTCCTCCATTTTAGGTGCCTTAAGTTGAAGTCCCCCAGGAGCAAGATGTTGGGTGCAGGAGCTGGAAGATTTTCCAGACAGTGGTCAATTTTTAACAGCTGTTGCTGGAATTGCTGGGATGTTGCATCCGGAGGCTTGTAGACTACCACAATGACTAGGTTTTGGTTCTCGACCTTTACTGCTAAAACTTCCACTACATCATTTGAGGCATTAAGCAGTTCTGTGCAAACAAGTGACTCTGCAATGTACAGCCCCTCCCCCCCTTTTTGCCTGTTCACTCTGTCACATCTGTATAGACTTTGTAATAATTATGGTATTAATGTGTATGTTTACTTGGAGTTTACCTGGAGAGGGTTTCGGGGGTTAACGCCCCCGCGGCCTGGTCTGAGATCAGGCCTCATAATAGATCAGGGTCTGATCAACCAGGCTATTACTGCTGGCCGCACGCAAGCTGACGTACGAACCACAGCCCGGTTGGTCAGGTACTGACTTTAGGTGCCTGTCAAGTGCCTTCTTGAAGACAGCCAGGGGTCTATTGGTAATCCCCCTTATGTATGCTGGGAGGTAACTGAACAGTCTTGGGCCCTGGACACTTATTGTGTTGTCTCTCAGTGTACTCGTGGCACCCCTGCTTTTCATCGGGGGAATGTTGCATCTCCTGCCGAGTCTTTTTCTTTCATATGGAGTGATTTTCGTGTGAAAGTTTGGTACCAATCTCTCCAGGACTTTCCAAGTGTATATTATCATGTACCAGGATGGGTATGGGGTGCATAATAAACATATTAAACTAACTAAACTAAACTTTCTCGCCTGCGTTCGAGGGAATACAGATCAAGGACCTTCAACTGTTCCCAGTAATTTAAGCACCTTATCGCACTCACATGTACTGTGAAAGTTTTTTGTACACTCTCCAGGTCTCCAATGTCGCCAGCCTTGAAGGGGGCCGTTAATGTGCAGCAGTATTCCAGCCTAGAGAGCACAAGTGATTTGAAGCGAATCATGGGCTTGGCGTCCCTAGTTTTGAAGGTTCTCATTATGCATCCTATCATTTTCCTAGCAGACGAGGTAGATACATTGTTGTGGTCTTTGAAGGCAAGATTCTCTGACATTATCATGTTGTTTATTATTAGTGATCCAAGATTTGCTGAGCACCTGAGCTACACTCATATTAATTAATAAGTCCAACGGCGGTATCAGGAATACGTCCAGACCAGGGCCGTAGGCGGCTATAGTCGAGTGTGGACCGACTCTAAATCCATTTAGGATAGGGTTTCTTTTGTACCCAACAATGTTTTATTACATGTAAACTACATTATCTTTGTAGAACATAAAAGTAAATAAAATAGCGAGGGTCACTCTGATCCACAAAGGAGGTGACCAACCTGACTTGAATAACTATAGACCAATATCTAACTTACCACTGCTCTCTAAAATCTTTGAAAAATTAATTCATAGACGGATCTATTCCTACCTCGTCTCACACAACATATTAAACCCTTGTCATTTTGGATTTAGGAATAATAAAAGCACAAACGATGCTATCATACACATGCTAGAACTAATATATACTGCACTTGAAAAAAAAGAAGTCCCGCTGGGCATTTTCATTGATTTACATAAAGCTTTTGATACAGTTGACCATGAACCACTGTACTCCAAATTAACGCACTATGGTATCAGAGGCCACTCCATCAACTACCTAAAATCATACCTTAGTAACAGAAATCAATATGTGTATGCAAATGATGCAAACTCTTCCACCCAACCAATCACAGTAGGGGTCCCACAAGGAAGTGTCCTTGGACCACTCCTCTTTCTCATCTACATCAATGATCTACCGAATGCATCACAGCTACTCAAACCCATATTATTTACAGATGACACTACATATGTCTTTTCCCACCCAAACAGTCATACTAGCAAACACAGTCAATGCCGACAGTAGAAAATATCTGCCTGGATGATGACCAATAAACTTACCCTGAATACTGATAAAACCTATTTCATTCAGTTTGGAAACAAAGCTGCAAATGATCCGATTAACATAACGCTAAATGGATCATCAGCCACAAGACTCACAGAGGAAAAATTCCTAGGTATCCACCTTGACAGTAGCCTTAAGTTCCGGACACACATACAACAAATCACCAAGAAAATCTCCAAGACTGTAGGCATACTATCAAAGACAAGGTACTACGTTCCACAATCAGCTCTCCTGGCACTGTACCATACACTCGTATACCCTTATCTTACATATAGAATTTGTGCATGGGGATCAACAACATTCAAACACCTAAAACCCCTAATAACCCAGCAAAAGGCAGCATCAGAATGATAATTAATTCCCACTTCCGCCAGCATACTCCACCAATTTTCAAAAGTCTGAATCTGCTCACCATTAAGAACATCCATACTTATTCATGTGCCTACTATATACACAGAACAATACACGCAAATATAAACCTCCCACTCAAACTTCTCACCAACTAAACAGGACACATGACCACAACACAAGACACAGATCTCTTTTTGAAATACCTCATGTGGAAAATACTGTATATATTTTCCGGAAATACGGTAATTTATAGGTAAATAGATGCCCTGTATTGTATTTTTAAAAGAAGTATGTTATCGAGAAAAAGAAGAGACAGTCACCATTTTGGTTTTTGAATTGGATACAACGTTAGTGTAATGGGAAGGAATTTTCGTGCTCGAGAGGTTAAAATTGGGCTGACACCTTTCAAATAGGAGGCGAAATTGTTGGATGTGCATTCCTGCATAACTTGAGATATCAGGCGAGAGGACAGGACAACTCCAGGAACCTCAGATAAGCTGTCTAATTTATGTTTAATTTCTGGCCAGTAAAATTTTCATAGATGTAGGCAAAAGGGGGGTCCTGTACATGACACATTAATCTCCAGTCAAATTGGTGAGTGATATTAAGATATATTTTCCTTCTGTTATGTAATTGTGTATATATATAACAGTTTATTATTTTTAATATACAGTCCACAAATTTATATATTTACCAGCATTCCTGGTGTATGTATATTTCATTTAATTAATAGGTCCAGAGCAACTTGTGGATATGACAGTGGTAGGTATCAAAGGGGGACACTTTTTGCGACCTAAGTGTCCCAAATTCCTACTTGTCTAACTGATAAATAATAGTTATCATTGTTCATTTACTGTTATGTATATAATTATACATCCAAGTAAATGCAATTTTCCACATTTAATTTGCCCGTTGGTCCTTCTTGAACTGGAGGTAATTAGTGAAGTCATTAATTAGTTAATTACTTAATAATTATATGTGAAATGACAGAAGGAGGTGGATGTTAAGTTCACAAATTTACTTAATGTGTAGTGGATTATAATAATTACAATATTAATTTTGATAAGCTAAGCTCGTCTGGCTAAGTTTATATTAATTTGTATGATACTAATTTGATAAGACAATTCTGGCCAAGATTTATATCAGTGTATGTGTAATTGATAAGATGTGAAAATTTGTGTGGACTGCCTCCAAGTGAGTCGCCTACCCTGGCAAACTCTGTTGACACCGAGCTCTGAGGTGGGTACCTCAGCCTCACAAGTGGCTTATAGGACAGATTTTCACAAATGATTGATGTTGCAAGAAAACTCGCCTGCATGCACGTATAAAGGACTAACTTACTTGGTGTTGCAGCATATACCCTGATTTTCAACTTCCCTAAGCTTAGCCTTAGCCCCTCTGGACTTTCCCTCAGAAACCATGTGCAACCGGGAGCCTGAATTCCTGCAATATTCAATTGTTATTAGTGTCCTGCCTGCACCTCAGGAATTCCTATATCCAAGAGGCTATGTATCCCCTAGTATAACTATGCAGACACGGACACTAGCTTCCAGACTGCCTTGAGACACTGGTACTTACTGGGAATGCTCTGCCAGCTGCAACACAGGCCCACAGATCAAACTCACTCACAATCTCCCCAGACACTGGCCAGAAATCTACGAGATAAAGTGGAGGTCTTGTCTTACTGTATGGGCCTGACGGAGGTCATCTACGGTACATCGAGGTGCCTCTACCAGATTTCCCCAGGTCTCAAATGTGAAGACACGTGGGGGGCGCCGTCTGCTGATCACGGCACATCTTGTCCAGTTGGTGTCTGTCTTAAGAAGAACGAGCTGGTCTCTCTTCCAGACCCTCGTCTCTTCGTTCAAACTAGGGCTGCCAGTTCTCCCTAGCTAACTTATCCTAGTGTTTGCCTACATTATCGGCCTATTACTACCTATGTTAAGGTCTTAGGTCTACATTATTATTATCTACAGTTGCCTTAGTAAACCTAATATTAATATACTAACAGTAAAACTACCTACTCCTTCCCTGAAGAGTTAATCTATAAATTAAATAAATGCCTACCATCCACGCCACCCCCCGGGGAGAGAAATGTGTTTATGATTGGGGAGAACGCCTTTTGTTTGGGTGAGTTTAAGGGCCACCCAGCTCAGCTGCTCCATTACGGCCATGTCGGATTGGTCCTGTGGAACTTTAGGGACCAAATAAATTTCCACATAAGACAAGTGTGGATAAAGATTATATTGTGTATAATATTAATTTTGCTATGCCAAATCTGGCAAGGATTTATATTTGTATAATATTAATTTGATAAGCCAATTTTGGCCAAGATTTATATCAGTGTATGTGTAATTTATGAGCCATGTGTAGCTAATTATTAATGTGTTCATTAATTTTGCTATGCCAAATTCTGGCAAGAATTTATATTAATTTGTATAATATTAATTTTGATGAGCCAAGTTTGTATTAATGTACATTTAAAATTTATATTATACATGTAATTGCTAAGCTCAAGTAGCTAGGATTTATTCAAAGGTAAGTTGTATCAGTGTTGTAAGTTGTAAGCTGAAAATGAGGAAATTAATATAGAAGACAAACATATGGAATATAGAGCAAAGAAAGCATCACTACAGGCTAGAAAAGTTCATGCAACCAAGGCATATAATAAGTGCTTGGAATTAATGAATCAAGAAACTGTGAATACTGATGATTTAAAATTGTATTTAGATGCTTTAGGTAATAGATATGATTCATACAAATTATATTACAACAAATATGAAGGAGATTTATTAGTAAACTGTGTAGATGAGACTGAAATAGATCTCATGATTAATCAGTATTATGAAATAGAGGAAAAGATTCTTTCTTGTAAAAGTTAGGCCTTGAATAAATTAAAATGTGTAAACCAGGCAGTTAATCAGTATACTCCAACAAATAATATGTCTTTGCCAAAACTCCCAGAGCTATGTTTACCTGTGTTTAATCCTGGAGAAAACTGGGAGGAATTTTGGTCAATTTTTAAAGCAGCTGTGCATGACAGGAGTGACCTAGCCTGTGTAACTAAATTATTTTACCTCAAAGGACAGGTAAGAGGAGATGCTCACATACTCATACAAGCCTTTCCCAATGTAAATGACTCTTACAAGGAAGCAGTTGACTTGTTGAAAGTCACTTATGGTAATATAGAACAAAGTAGGTTGGATCTAGTGAATATCATTATTAATTTAAAATCTCCATATCATACTTACAAAGGTTTACAGCAGTTTAGAGTTAAACTGGAGAGCACTCTCAAAACATTAAGTAATAAATATAATCTGAAGGAATCAGACTGGTTATTGAGTGCCATTGTACAGAATAAATTAAACTATAAAACACTTGAATGGCTCTCGAACAAATATCACAAGGGTTATTTTGGTCTGGAGGAAATAAGACTAGGTCTACAAGAATTAATTGTGCAGTTGCAGATCAGCCAACCAACTCATTTTAAAGATGCAACACATAATAACTCTGAGGTATCTGTCAAGTTTCACAAAGGGAAAAATTATCCCAATGTTAATAATCAAAATTCATTTCCTAAAAAGAGTTGCATAGGTGCATATCAAGTAGCAGGAATCAGAAATAATGATTCTCCACAAGGTAAGAAGAATAAGTACCCTCCTAAGAGTAGGAAACCAGTCAAAGAAAAGAGAGATTGTCTTTTCTGCAAGGGTACTCATTTTTCTAAGAATTGCAATGCATACAATTCATGGAATGATAAAGTTGAAAGATTGGAGGAACTTGACAGATGTATCAGGTGTTTGGGTAACCACAATGTAAAGGATTGTTATGCCAAATTAAACCTGATATCAATGTCACAAAGGAAGACACCATATAGTCATGTGTAAAGGTCTATATGATAATGTTGATAATAATGATAATGTTGACAATCCTGACACAACAGTAGCTAATGTAAAAATTGCTGCTAATGTTAATAATGATGGTTTTGCTGAAGTAGCCTTACCTGTGTTACAGGTAAAAAATTGATGATAAAAGACATAAATAAAAAAATGTAAATACATTATTGGACCAGGGATCCCAGTGTACTTTCATAAAACGTAAATGTCTTGATGGTATGAAAGTACAGATGGGAGATCCCACAACTTTAAAATTATCTGGTTTTCTCTCGGATAAAAGGTCTCAACTGTATGACACTGTTTATGTAACTGTCAGGTTGGGCAATAAGAAAAAATGTGTTAATGCAGTAATTGTAGATAGACTTCCAGAGAAAATGTCTACAGTAGGACTTAGTAAAGCTACAGAAAGACTTTCACATAATGTAAATTTAGCACCTTCTGGGGTAAGTGATGATTCTGTAGGCCCAATAAATATTTTGATAGGTAGTGACTATTATGCCTCCTTTGTAAAGGGTATGGTAAAGAAATGTGGTGTCACCCTTTTGAAGACTGCAGGAGGCCATGTAATGTATGGTAGGATTCCTCGTAATAATAATTCATGACTAGAGGAAACTACAAATACCATAACTGTGTGTCTTACTCATGAAGTCGTACCCCAGTATAATTCTTCCATAGAGGATGGCGTTGAGCCAGTGCATAAATTGTGGGAATTAGACAGCATTGGAATAAATGTAAATGAAGAAAGTCCAGACGATTCTTTTACTCAAGAAGAATACCTGAGAGATGTAAAATTTGAATCTGGACAATACTGGGTACGACTTCCGTGGAGACTGGACCATCCAGAATTGCCCACTAATTACAGAATGGCATATGGACAGTTAAAGGCTCAGCTCCGCGAATTGAGTAAGACACTAGAATTGTTAACTGCCTATAATGATATAATTGCTGAGCAGTTAATTAATAAATTTATAGAAGAGGTACCTCCTGAGCAAGCCAAAATTTATGGTCACTATTTGCCACATCACAGAGTGAAGAAGGAATCTAAGACCACTCCTTTGAGGATTGTGTTTAATTGTAGTGCCAGGAGTAACAAAAATGTACCTAGTTTAAATGACTGTTTGATGACAGGTCCGTCGTTGACGAAAAAATTAAGAGATATCTTATTAAATTTCAGAGTAAAGAATTATGCCTTTACGGCTGACATAAGTAAAGCTTTCCTAAGAGTGGGTTTACAAGAGGCTGACCGGGATTGTACCCGCTTCTTATGGCCTGAGAATCCTATTGACCCACTTAGCCCTCTGAAAACCTTTTGCTTTAGGAGCGTATTATTTGGTGCTACATCCAGTCCGTTCCTACTTCAAGCGACGATAAATACACACCTTAAATGTACGGGAAGTCCATTGAGTAAAGTAATAAGCAAACAATTTTATGTGGACAATTTCCTGGGTGTGACATCTGTTAATGACTTATGGAGAGGCTAATAAAATAATGCAAAGTGCAAATATGCCTCTGAGAGAATGGAATAGTAATTCCTCCAAATTGAAGGACAAAATAAGTAAAGATTACCCTGGAGATGAAGTGCAAAAATGTAGTAATGTATTAGGATTAACTTGGGATACTGAGAGAGATTTGTTAATGTTAAAACCTAATAATTACAGTATGCCCAACAAATTAAGTAAGAGAGTTTTGCTTGCTGAAGTTTCCAAATGTTTTGATCCACTAGGTTTAGTGTCACCCCTTACTATAAGAGGGAAATTATTAATTCAGGAAGCATGGAAACTTAAATGTGCTTGGGATGAAATTCTACCTGAGGAATTCATTAACAGGTGGGATGAATTAATTGGTGATTATGAAAAAATTCCAATGTTGGAGTTCCCATGCCAGATGGCCAATCCAAATGGGAAAAATGTACTCCACATTTTTTTGTGATGCTTCAAAATTGGCATATGGAGCAGTTGCTTATCTTCAAAGTAATAGTGTTATTTCTCTTGTTATGTCTAAGACTAAAGTGTCTCCAATTAAATCACATACCTTACCTCAGTTGGAATTAACAGCCATTTATGTAGGTGTCAAATTAGCTAATTATATAAGAAATAAGTTGCAGGAGATATTAGTGACACTGTAATTTGGTCTGATAATGAGGTATCCTTACAATGGATTCGTAATGGAAACAGTAAAATTGTGTACGTACAAAACAGAGTCGCTGAAATTAATCAGATGCAAGAGAAGTATAATAGTTTGGGTCAGCATATGTTAACATTTAATCATATACCTGGTGAGAAGAATCCAGCTGATTTCTTGCCTCGAGGTTTATCTTATGCTAAATTTGTAAATGCTGTATCATGGTTTAAAGGACCGAGCTGGTTGGTAAATAAAGCTAATTGGCCTGTACAAAAGGCGTATATTGCTCCTGTTGAAATTACTGTGACCACCGCTCCAATAGTTTGTCCTTCCTTAGCCATTGATATAAATAGGTATTCTTCTTTACCCAAACTAATCAATGTAACTAAGTTGGTGTTTAAATTTCTAAACAAGATGAATATTTCATATAAGTTTTCACATCCTTTTGAATTTTGGATAAAGAGGGTACAGGAGGCAATCTATGGAAATGAGATTAAATTGATGATGGAAAGAAAAATTGTGAAAGGTTTCATAATAGAGAAATTGGGGCTGTATTTAGAGAACAGTGTAATTAGGAGCGGAGGTAGGTTACAAAATGCTGAATTGGGTGATTATGCTAAACACCCTATCTTACTGCCCAAAACTCATCAGCTAACAAATTTGATTGTTCTAAATGCCCATAAAAATGTAATGCATGGTGGGGTACAAGATACCATAAATTGTATTAGGGAAACTTTCTGGATTCCACAAGGACGGCAAAGTGTAAAAAGAATGATTAAATCTTGTGTAATATGTCGCCGTGTGGATGCCAGATCCTATATGTATGCAGGTCCTCCACCATTGTCAAATGAGCAATTTGAGTCGTTTAGCAACGAACTCCGGCCGGCCGCAGTGTGGAAAATACTGTATATATTTTCCGGAAATACAGTAATTTATAGGTAAATAGATGCCCTGTATTGTATTTTTAAAAGAAGTATGTTATCGAAAAAAAGAAGAGACAGTCGCCATTTTGGTTTTTGAATTGGATACAACGTGAGTGTAATGGGAAGGAATTTTCGTGCTCGAGAGGTTAAAATTGGGCTGACACCTCTCAAATAGGAGGCGAAATTGTTGGATGTGCATTCCTGCATAACTTGAGATATCAGGCGACAGGACAGGACAACTCCAGGAACCTCAGATAAGCTGTCTAATTTATGTTTAATTTCTGGCCAGTAAAATTTTCATAAATGTAGGCAAAAGGGGGGGGTCTTGTACATGACAAATTAATCTCCAGTCAAATTGGTGAGTGATATTAAGATATATTTTCCTTCTGTTATGTAATTGTGTATATATATAAAACCATTTATTATTTTTAATATACAGTCCACAAATTTATATATTTACCAGCATTCCTGGTGTATGTACATTTCGTTTAATTAATAGGTCCAGAGCAACTTGTGGATATGACCAGGGCCAGATTAAGAAGTCTCCGGGCCCTAGGCTATTCACATTGGCGGGGCCCCTTTGAGTTACGGGTAAGCGAACCGACCCCTTCCAGCTTGGGGGTGGGGGGTTGGGGGTCGGTGTGAGCCTATTTAAGGTCTAATTAAATACATTCTGGCTATTTAGATTAAATTTAATAGGGAAAGTACATCAAGACAACCAAAACCATTTACCAACAGCCATTATAACTATCTTGTTAAATCATGCATTTTAAAGAGAATAAACTCAAGACAGCATAGTATTACTAGATTAGGCTATTAGTGACATCATGTACCTATTATATTCAGCATAACCACTACAGCACTATTATTCCCTTTATAAATCACTGACCATTATTGTTATCATTGCATCATGCATAAGACTATCAAATCATATAAACTCAAGAAAGTAAAGAATTGTTTATATTCACAGGCACTTCTTAAATAAACTTTTTTCTGGATTTCATATTGGCAAAATCATCAATTATATTCTGAAAATCAATATTTCTTGTTAGATCAAGACTCAATGGTCAACAAGGCTAGGTTACACAATTTGTCTTGGCTCATTGTTGAACGGAGCTGGTTTTTCACTCTTTTCAAAACAGAAAATGAACATTCTCCTTCACAGTTAGTAGCTGGAAGTGTTAGGTAAAGGCATTTGCGACGGAAGTGATGTAGAACATCAATCAATTGAGATCTGTTATTGAAATTATAAAGACTTAAAGACAGGACAAAGTGCTTTTAAAACCTACAAACGGAAGTCAGTTTGCGTTTTTAGGGTTTTCTTTATCGTGTCCATATCACACTGTAAAAACTCTATGCACATGAAGGGCCCCAAAATTTGGAATTCATTACCAGAAGATATTAAAGTAACTCAGTCTGAAAATCAATTTAACTCTTCTCAAAAGCTACTTAATCACCCTAGACTAAACGCTAAATACTCAGTACACACTTACTCACCTATGTACTCCCACATCATAACTGAAACAATCACTTTTAACCTTTTATTCATTGTCGACAGGAATATAATTGAATCATTGTTCTCACAAAAAGCATTTTAGAATATATGAATATATCTTTTGTCTTATACAAATTAGATTCATTTATAATTAATGATCTACTGTACAACTATGATATAATTACTGTCCTACTGTACAACTATGATATAATTACTGTCCTACCGTACAACTATGATATAATTACTGTCCTACTGTACAACTATGATATAATTACTCTCCTACTGTACAACTATGATATAATTACTGTCCTACTGTCCTACCGTACAACTATGATATAATTACTGTCCTACTGTACAACTATGATATAATTACTCTCCTACTGTACAACTATGATATAATTACTGTCCTACTGTACAACTATGATATAATTACTGTCCTACTGTACAACTATGATATACTCCTTAGTGTTAAGTAGTGTGTAAGACAATAATGTTAAGTTGGCCCATAATACCTAGGCATAATAGAGGTTCTCTTTGCATTGCAACCCACTATTGTAAATACAAAATCTCAATGTACTGTATGCAAAGACATAAAATAAATAAAAATAAATAAATAAATAAATAAATAAAAATTTGATTTTTGAATATTCGATGGTAATCGCTTTAATGGAGTGAAGGTAAATGGCTTTAAAATTTCCCTCAATTACTATTTTATTTTTTATATTACGTTCGTAAAATATGAAGATTCTATGTTTCTTATCTTATTGTAGAATTAATAGGAAAAGTACTAGAAAATATTGATGAATACATTGATATATATCACAGTGTTTGACTTTATTGATTTATCTCGAAGTAAATCTGCATAATGTACTAAATATGATTTTTTTGTATCATATATACATTCTCACAAGTCTTTTACCAGTTTATATTACTATATATATATAATCATTGTGGCTTTCAAGACTGAAGTTTAATATAATATGTGTTAAACATGTAGTGGAAGACGGAGTCAAGAAGCGAAGGTTTGTTTTGGTAAAGTAAGAGAGAGAGAGAGACCATGATGGACACCCTGCTGGACCTGCCACATATTATACGACACAACTTGTATCACTGTTTCTTACACTACCCCGTGAGTATGCACAGTAACACCCACAGATACATGCGGTCTCAAGACATTCATTATGGAGATGTTTTACCTATCAAGGGGTTGATGTTTCCCTCGAGGTTGGACTGAGGGAGCCGCCTCCCTGCTGCTAGAATATCTCCCTAATAAATGTTGTTATACCGCATGTGTGTCACATTTACATACATTCCAAGTGAGTCTTGACCTCACTCATTTTATTTGCTGCTGACGGGCGTGGGTTGTATGTTCATGTAACTGAAATACTTTAAAATGCTCGTAATGTTTGTATAAGAATGGGCAATCTTTGTAATATATAATACAATGTTCTTCTAAGCTGTAACTTTGCAAGCGTAACTCCATCCAGTGTAATCTTAATGTATTTATTTATTTTTTTCATATATATTCATGTAACTGATATATTAATTTTATATTGCTTTTCCCCCTCAAGGGAGGTTCCTTGACGCTGATGAAGGGATCTTGATCTAGGGAATTGGATCTGTGCTCCAGTTCCCTGAATTAAGACTGAATACCTTCCATCCCCTCCACATGTGCTGTATAATCCTATGGGTTTAGCGCTCCCCCATGATTAATAATATAATGCTTTTTATTTGTACATGCATGTGACTAATATTGATGTAACACAGGGAACCTAATGACAATTACACACTGTTTGACTTTATTTAATTATAATTACTGCAGAAGCCACTACTTGGAAAATATATCGTGAACTGTACATAAGTGCCATTTTCCACATATAGCTACTAGGTTAATTTGTACACGAGTTACTGTATAACCCAGTTGTAAAAATCAAAACTTTTGCAGTAAGCCTAAACAAAAATATAATGGCTGGTATTATGAATGTAGCTTGAAAAAGAAAACTTTATTCAGATTGCCAACCCAGGATAACCCGATAAAGGTAATTAGTGTGGCCTATTGCCACTGGGATCCTTTTTTTTTTTTATTTTTTATATTTTAAAGTCCTTTCCCAGGGTGCAACACATTCTGGGCAGGTTGAGACATACGGGTGAGTCTCCTTACACCCACTGCCCTTGTTCACCTCCAGTAAAAAGATACCTGGGCAGTATTTGACTGTTGTGGGTTGCATTCTAGGGAATGATCAGTACTGCAAACAGCTGAACAAATTGAATGTCTCTCAAATAACCTAATGATGTACTGTCTGTGCCGATGGAAGAAAGTACATGAGAAACAAATGAAGAAGAGCCGAAAGACTGAACCTAAGCCTAACCTAACAGGGTGGGGAGGCACCCTGAGTCTCCCTCACATAATAGGCTATGATTAGTGTACTAACTCCCAGGTATATATTTGTTTATTGCTTGGTAACAAGGTTGGTAGGTATATGCATGTGGTATATGCAAGAGAGGATTCAAGAATTATCTTTGGCAATTTGGTTTGTTGCTGATGGCATACTGGCCCACATATCCATCACAGCATGGTTGATCTGGCACACTGCAGAGGTAGTGACTCAGTTTTATATTGAAAACTTCCACACTTGTGCCAACAATAATTTTGGTGTCTGCAGGTTGAGTGGCTGAGGCCTATATAATGTACTTCCTTTTTTAAAGCTGTACATAGCAGTGCCATCTGGTCTTCCTACAACAGTCTTTTCTTTTATTAACAGATTGGGTTCCTGCTGGTATCATGTGTACTATTTATGCTACTTGCACTGGGGGTGTTTCGATTATGCACTTCTTACCCCAAGGCAATAACAGATGAAATTAAACGAGAACTAAAGAACAAAGGTGAGTATCCTGTGTCTTAATTTCATTTCCTAGTCAGTTTACTAATCACTGATTTTACTTAGGCGAAATGCTAAACATTGATGAGTCATCCTGTGCAAGAACTAGTGGATCAACCCTCAGTCTACTAATTGCAATTCTTTTTTTGTTGGGGGGTTAATAGGACCTCAGCAGCTTATACTGTATTGAGTCTGCTTTTCAGTTTTTTGGGAAAGACGTAGTTCTCAAAGCTGGGCGGGAATTAGAAAGGGAACATTGGTTCCCTTCAGGAATACAAATGTACACGAAAGGCTTTCATTTAGGCCAGGTAGACACCATGCCTTAGCCCTGACAGAGCTGGCTACCCACACCCCACTGGATCAGCAACCAACTTCCACCACCACTCTAAAGAAATCTACATAGCAAAGGAATGGAGCAGTTGTATGGCACCCCGAACAATTATCTGGCAGGCAGTACTCTGTATGATGAGGACAAGTGTCTTGGGAAGAGAACTGGGAAATTCATTACTGATGCTCAGGGCAGGGGTAAAATGAGGTGTCTTCACTATGGTTGTCACAGTTGTACTAGTTATGATTGACACATGCTTCCTACTATCTTGTTAATTTTACCTGCCTTTTGTTGTTACAGTACATTATTGTACTATGCTTTTCTGTTTTTTTCTTGCACTATTTATTTTATAGAAGATATAAGTAAACCCTCAATTTAATGGACTTCTGAAATACACAACAGAATTTGCTGGGTCATTTAATTCAGAAATGACAACAATAACAAAGCCAAGAACAGCAACAACAAGAAAACCAACAGCAGTGTCAATAACAATAGCAACAACAGCAACAACAACAAAACCAACAACACCATCAGCAAAACCAACAACACCACCATCACCAAAACCAACAACACCACCATCAACAAACCCAACACCACCACCACCATCAACAAACCCAACACCATCAACAAACCCAACAACACCAACACCATCAACAAACCCAACACCACCACCACCACCATCAACAAACCCAACACCATCAACAAACCCAACAACACCACCACCATCAACAAACCCAACACCATCAACAAACCCAACAACACCACCACCATCAACAAACCCAACACCACCACCACCATCAACAAACCCAACAACACCACCACCATCAACAAACCCAACAACACCACCACCATCAACAAACCCAACAACACCACCACCATCAACAAACCCAACAACACCACCACCATCAACAAACCCAACAACACCACCACCATCAACAAACCCAACAACACCACCACCATCAACAAACCCAACAACACCACCACCATCAACAAACCCAACACCACCACCACCATCAACAAACCCAACACCACCACCACCATCAACAAACCCAACACCACCACCACCATCAACAAACCCAACACCACCACCACAATCAACAAACCCAACAACACCACCATCAACAAACCCAACACCATCAACAAACCCAACAACACCACCATCAGCAAACCCAACACCATCAGCAAACCCAACACCACCACCACCATCAACAAACCCAACACCATCAGCAAACCCAACACCACCACCACCATCAACAAACCCAACACCACCACCACCATCAACAAACCCAACACCACCACCACCATCAACAAACCCAACATCAACACCACCACCACCATCAACAAACCCAACAACAACAACACCACCACCACCATCAACAAACCCAACAGCAACACCACCACCACCATCAACAAACCCAACACCATCAGCAAACCCAACACCACCACCACCATCAACAAACCCAACACCACCACCACCATCAACAAACCCAACAGCAACACCACCACCACCATCAACAAACCCAACAACAACAACACCACCATCACCATCAACAAACCCAACAACAACAACACCACCATCACCATCAACAAACCCAACACCACCACCACCATCAACAAACCCAACAACAACAACACCACCACCACCACCATCAACAAACCCAACAACAACAACACCACCACCACCACCATCAACAAACCCAACACCACCACCACCACCATCAACAAACCCAACAGCAACACCACCACCACCATCAACAAACCCAACAGCAACACCACCACCACCATCAACAAACCCAACACCATCAGCAAACCCAACACCACCACCACCATCAACAAACCCAACACCACCACCACCATCAACAAACCCAACACCACCACCACCATCAACAAACCCAACAGCAACACCACCACCACCATCAACAAACCCAACAACAACACCACCACCACCACCATCAACAAACCCAACAACAACACCACCACCACCACCATCAACAAACCCAACAACAACAACACCACCACCACCATCAACAAACCCAACAACAACAACAATAACACCACCACCATCAACAAACCCAACACCACCACCACCACCACCACCACCACCATCAACAAACCCAACAACACCACCACCACCATCAACAAACCCAACAACAACACCACCACCACCACCACCATCAACAAACCCAACAACAACACCACCACCACCACCACCATCAACAAACCCAACACCACCACCACCACCACCATCAACAAACCCAACAACACCACCACCACCACCATCAACAAACCCAACAACACCACCACCACCACCACCACCATCAACAAACCCAACAACACCACCACCACCACCACCACCATCAACAAACCCAACAACACCACCACCATCAACAAACCCAACAACATCACCACCACCACCACCATCAACAAACCCAACAACACCACCACCACCATCAACAAACCCAACAACACCGCCACCATCAACAAACCCAACAACAACACCACCACCACCTTCAACAAACCCAACACCACCACCACCACCACCATCACCACCACCACCATCAACAAACCCAACACCACCACCACCACCACCATCAACAAACCCAACACCACCACCACCACCACCATCAACAAACCCAACACCACCACCACCATCAACAAACCCAACACCACCACCACCATCAACAAACCCAACACCACCACCACCACCATCAACAAACCCAACACCAGCACCACCACCATCAACAAACCCAACAGCAACACCACCACCACCATCAACAAACCCAACAGCAACACCACCACCACCATCAACAAACCCAACAGCAACACCACCACCACCATCAACAAACCCAACAGCAACACCACCACCACCATCAACAAACCCAACAGCAACACCACCACCACCATCAACAAACCCAACACCACCACCACCACCACCATCAACAAACCCAACACCACCACCACCACCACCATCAACAAACCCAACACCACCACCACCACCATCAACAAACCCAACACCACCACCACCACCACCATCAACAAACCCAACACCACCACCACCACCATCAACAAACCCAACACCACCACCATCAACAAACCCAACACCACCACCACCATCAACAAACCCAACACCACCACCACCATCAACAAACCCAACACCACCACCACCATCAACACCAACACCACCACCACCATCAACAAACCCAACACCACCACCACCATCAACAAACCCAACACCACCACCACCATCAACAAACCCAACACCACCACCACCATCAACAAACCCAACACCACCACCACCATCAACAAACCCAACACCACCACCACCATCAACAAACCCAACACCACCACCACCACCATCAACAAACCCAACACCACCACCACCACCATCAACAAACCCAACACCACCACCACCACCATCAACAAACCCAACACCACCACCACCACCATCAACAAACCCAACACCACCACCACCATCAACAAACCCAACACCACCACCACCATCAACAAACCCAACACCACCACCACCATCAACAAACCCAACACCACCACCACCATCAACAAACCCAACACCACCACCACCATCAACAAACCCAACACCACCACCACCATCAACAAACCCAACACCACCACCACCACCATCAACAAACCCAACACCACCACCACCACCATCAACAAACCCAACACCACCACCACCACCATCAACAAACCCAACACCACCACCACCACCATCAACAAACCCAACACCACCACCATCAACAAACCCAACACCACCACCATCAACAAACCCAACACCCCCACCATCAACAAACCCAACACCACCACCATCAACAAACCCAACACCACCACCATCAACAAACCCAACACCACCACCATCAACAAACCCAACACCACCACCATCAACAAACCCAACACCACCACCATCAACAAACCCAACACCACCACCATCAACAAACCCAACACCACCACCATCAACAAACCCAACACCACCACCATCAACAAACCCAACACCACCACCACCACCACCACCATCAACAAACCCAACACCACCACCACCACCACCATCAACAAACCCAACACCACCACCACCACCACCATCAACAAACCCAACACCACCACCATCAACAAACCCAACACCACCACCATCAACAAACCCAACACCACCACCACCACCACCATCAACAAACCCAACACCACCACCACCACCACCATCAAAAAACCCAACACCACCACCACCACCACCATCAACAAACCCAACACCACCACCACCATCAAACCCAACACCACCACCATCAAACCCGACAACACCACCACCGCCATCAACAAACCCGACAACACCACCACCGCCATCAACAAACCCGACAACACCACCACCGCCATCAACAAACCCGACAACACCACCACCGCCATCAACAAACCCGACAACACCACCACCGCCATCAACAAACCCAAAAAACTGCCTGGGGAGGTTCTACTGTCCTGCCAAGTGAGTGTAAAACAGAAACCTGTAATTGTTTTACATGATGGTAGGATTCCTGGTGTCCTTTTTTCTGTCTCATAAACATGCAAGATTTCAGGTACGTCTTGCTACTTCTACTTACACTTAGGTCACACTACACATACATGTACAAGCATATATATACACACCACTCTGGGCTTTCTTCTATTTTCTTTCTAGTTCTTGTTCTTGTTCTTGTTTATTTCCTCTTATCTTCATGGGAAAGTGGAACAGAATTCTTCCTCCGTAAGCCATGCGTGTTGTAAGAGGCAACTGAAATGCCTGGAGCAAGGGGCTAGTAACCCCTTCTCCTGTATAAATTACTAAATTTAAAAAGAGAAACTTTTGTTTTTCTTTTTGGGCCAGCCTGCCTCTGTGGGATACAGCCAGTTTGTTGAAAAAATATATATACACCTACCATCCGACTTATGACCTGCTCGACTTACGACCACTCGACTTACGACCGTGTTTTTTATGCCAAATTTCTGGGAAATAATCAACTATTTGTGTTGTACACAGTGTTTATCCTAAACCTTACAGTATAAAATACAGTACTAACAGCATAAAAAGTAAAGTAAAACATGAAATACCAAAATAAAACAATAAAATACGGTCATTACAAAAACGTGATGTTGATATTCAGTAGTAAAGTTCGACATGTCCATTTCAACTTACGACCGGTTTCTCTGAACCGAACTCAGTCGTAAGTTGGATGGTAGGTGTATATATATATATATATATATATATATATATACATACAGGTCTCCCTCAACATTCACGTTTTCAGCTTTCGCGGGCTTCACACATTCGCAAATTCCCAACCGCCAAATTCCCAGCCACCAAATTACCAGCCGCCAAATCATATTCAAGTTTCCCGCCACCTGCGAGTCCCTACTACCCTCCCTCCGACCCCCGCAACTGGCAGCCAGCTCTCCCACCACTCAGTGTGCTGAGTGTTTTGTTTGTTCATTATTTGCTATTAAACTACAGTATAAATAATGTAAACGCATTCATGACTGCATATTGGAATGGCTATTTGGACAGGTATTGGACGGTGACATCATGTGTTTACTCTTGAACACAGCAAAGAATCAAACATTTCTGCTACTGCTAATAATAACAATAGTAATAATAATAATAATAATAATAATAATAATAATAATACGATATAATTGAAGAAGGAAATTGTACAAAAATACGAGGGAGTGGTTGACACATCGTCAGTGTGGCTTTGTTTTTGCTGGAGTGAACATTAGTCTCCCTGCTCTTCCAAACATTTCACAATAATTCATTGTTTGGTGCTTGTAGATTGAGTGTGACTGGAGTGGTTGAGGCAGTGGTTGAGGCAGTGGTTGAGGCAGTGGTTGAGGCAGTGGTTGAGGCAGTGGTTGAGGCAGTGGTTGAGGCAGTGGTTGAGGCAGTGGTTGAGGCAGTGGTTGAGGCAGTGGTTGAGGCAGTGGTAGAGGCAGTGGTAGAGGCAGTGATATTTACCAACATATATGTTATAAATAATAATAGTACATTATGAATAACTATTATTATTATTATAAATGTTATTAATATTAACATGTACTATTATTATTTATAACATACGTATATGTTAGTAAATACCACTGCCTCACCCACTGCCTCTATCACTGCCTCTATCACTGCCTCTATCACTGTCTCTATCACTGCCTCTATCACTGCCTCTATCACTGTCTCTATCACTGTCTCTATCACTGCCTCTACCACTGCCTCAACTGCTGAATTATTGTGAAATGTTTGGAAGAGCAGGGAGACTAATGTTCACTCCAGCATAAACAAAGCCACACTGACGATGTGTCAACCACTCCCTCGTATTTTTGTACAATTTCCTTCTTCAATTATTATTATTATTATTATTATTATTATTATTATTATTATTATTATTATTATTATTACTACTATTATTACTATTATTACTATTATTATCATGTGGGAGTTCGAACACGTGGATTTGGGTAAAGTAATACTCACGTAGGCTGGTAGTACGTATAATTACAGATAATGTGGGGAGCGCCCTTACAGCCGTAACCTATCTGCTCAATCTCCTAACACTGACTGGCCTCCCACAGTACCCATATGTGAGGGGGTCTTTGAATACTGCTAGGTCAGCACAATATGAGTTCAGACAGTGACTCAGGCAGAGACGGTTGGCAGTGAGTCGACTACTGGTACTGGTTACTGGTAACTGGTTACTACTACTGAGATTATTACTATTATTACTATTATTACTATTATTACTATTATTACTATTATTACTATTATTACTATTATTACTATTATTACTACTATTACTACTATTACTACTACTACTACTATTGTTATTATTAGCAGTAGCAGAAATGTTTGATTCTTTGCTGTGTTCAAGAGTAAACACATGATGTCACCGTCCAATACCTGTTCAAATAGCCATTCCAATATGCAGTCATGAATGTGTTTACATTATTTATACTGTAGTTTAATAGCAAATAATGAACAAACAAAACACTCGCCACACTGAGTGGTGGGAGGGCTGGCTGCCAGTTGCGGGGGTCAGAGGGAGGGTAGTAGGGACTGGCATTGGTTGAGAAAGTGGTGGAGGCAGTGGTGGAGTCTGTGGTATTTAATAACATACATGTTATTAAAGCATAACATGTATATATTTAGTACAACTTACGACATTTTCATGTATTTTATGATTGTTCATGGTTCAACAAGTTAAGCAGTATTGTATTATATTTCCCTACAATATATTGGGGCACCAAACATTCACGGTTTTTCAACATTCGCAAGGCTCTTGATCCCCTAACCCTCGCGAATGTTGAGGGACACCTGTATGTAAAGTGGTCCCTCGTTTTTCATAATTAATCCGTTCCTGGAAGTGTGACTATTATCGAAATTGATGATTTTTTAATCCATTTTCCCCATGAGAAATAATGTAAATCCAGTTACACCTACCATCCGACTTGCGACCTGCTCGACATACGTCCACTCAACTTAGGACCGTGCATCTGGCAGCTGGGCTGGGCCGGCTGATGCACACCACTGTACAATATTTGACAATACTCGCGGCGGCAATGCATCATGTCCTATCAGCAGCATCATACTGTATTAACTGTACTAACTGGACAGTAAATTTCACCATGGCCCCTAAGATGAAGTCTGAATCTTGCACTGGAGATTGTGGCAAGAAAGGCTCTTATTCTTGAACTCTCTATTTGTTTTCACTGTTGCACATAAACCTGTCTGTATCTGTCTACCTGTGTGTCTGTCTGTCTACCTGTGTGTCTGCCTTTATGTCTACCTGTGTGTGTCTAGAGTACTGAAGGTTGTAGAGAGCATTGCACTCAGATGTGTCATGTCCATGTATTCTATGATAAGTACAGTAGGGAAGATCTGACTGGTACTCATCATCAGTACGACACCTCTTAGGGTAACTATCAGGACAATTAATTGCAATATGGCCACGGAAACCACAGTTGTAACAAGTCCGCTGACTATGGTTACTGAATGTACTATGAATACTACGAGGTTTATAATGACTCTGTACACTGGTCCTTGGTGATCGCTGAGATGGTTGACGATCACGATTTGTCGCTGTGGCGCAAACAAGAGGTGGTGCAGACTGAGGCATAGGTGTGAAATTACTTTTGATACATGGGAAAGTACCCTGGGGGCACAAGGAATGTACATGATTTAGGGCTGTAAGTGGTTCCATCGTCACAGTTGGAGGATTAGCCTCATAAGCACACACGGAAGCAGGCGGCATTAGTTCTTTGATTGCTCCAAAAGCTGCTATTTTAGCAAACGACGCTGTGGATGGTTTATCCTCGTCAGGGACAAAAGCTGAGGACTGGACAGCATTGATAAATGATGATAAAAGTTTGTCTAATCGAACAACAAATGCACTCAACGATTCATTAGTTATGGGTGTAGCATTCACTAGTTCCCTAAGAACGACATATGGATCAGCTGTTTTTACTGGTATGAGGAAAGAACGAATCAGTTCCTCATATTGTGACCACTTAGTAAGATTCCTGAAGTCTCGCATATCAAGGAGATCAACAACGTGAACAGCAGCAGGGGACCGATGAAGAGCTTCTTTCGCAAGTCTGATAAGACTTTCCTCAGGAGGAGGACCTTCAACTAGAGCATTAACACGAGAACGAATGGCAGTAAACCATGCTTCAAGACTATGTACATGGCCATTGAATAAAGGTAACGCATCAAGGGAATCACGAGTAAAACTGTAGTGTCTCAGTGTCTGGGTCAGTCTGTCAGTCGATAAGGAACTGTGAGGACTGATGACAACAGCAGCAGTAGCCTGAGAGGTCTGAGTGTCGACATTCACTAAAGTATCACTTGACGGTATGTGAGACATAATGGCAAAGAAGTTGCACGAGAACAAATTAGGCAAAAATAATGAACAATAAAAAATGATATAAAATGTTAAAATTGAAATAAAAGAGATGCAACTAATTCTGCAGAAGTAATAAAAAAAAATGTCTAAGATACACTGCAAGAGGAAGGACAACTCAATGTAAGGGACTGCTGGACAAGATAAAAAATATTACTGGAGACTGAATTAAATGCAAAATGAGCTGTCTGTACTCTTGCTAATAAAGGAATTAACTAATAAAATTGTAATTCAGTATAAAAAGTATAAAATAAAATCACTAAATTGTATGCAAAGAGAGATAACTGGGAAGTTTAAATATTTTCTAAGAATGCATAAACAAAATTAAAATATAATACAAAGACAACATGAGGAAAAAATAATAAAATGAAAAACAAGACTCAAACAATAATGAACTGAGAATAATAATGTCAATAAAAGAAAATAATTCACTGCAGAACAAGTGCAACAAAATAAGGTGTAGAAATAATCAATGCAGTAATAAAAGTTACACTGGGAAAATGTAGGTTAAATAATAAAATAAAAATATGAAGAGAAACTGACTGAACACTTTAACTCTTAATTGTAAATTAGACAAAACAATTTACTCAAACAGAGTAAAGAAAACACTTTACGTTAAAAAGAAAAATTGAAATTACACTGAGTGAATTTGTTCAAAGATATATGAAAAATATGAATAAAAATAAAACAAGAAACAAAACTGGAAGTGTAACACTTACAAGTGGCGGGGCACACACAACATATTCACTTATTCATTTTTTTTTTTGTATATTCTTACAGCAAAATCTTGCTGTGACTGATACGACAAAAATTGCTTGCAAAAATAATGGTACACAAGTCTGCGAAAAAATTAGAGGAATGAGACACTGCTGGCATACGAAAAAAAAGGTATACAGAAATAAATGGATAATTTGGTATACTGGGGTGGATATCACTGCATGAACTACGATGACAAATACTGGAGAATACAATGCTGAAAGAATACAAGATAAAAAAATGAATGAATTACTTCACACGGAGTGACTGACTGGTACACTACACAATAATACTTACTAAAGACATAGAATAGCATAAAAAAAACACAGAAAAAAAAATATGAGATGAGCGATAACACGGAAAAATATTGCAAAAAAATAATGAGTCAAAGAAACACTGAGTCTACACTGAAAACACAAAGCTTAGAGTACACAAGAAATTCACTGTAAATGTCTCACACACGCAAATGTCTTTAAATGCAGGAAAATGTCTCTAGAAAATTATCACTGAAGTCTGGAGTAGAAGACGGGATGACTGGTGATGAGGGGAAGACGTCCTGTGCGGTGATGACACATCCTACACTCACACTGTCGTCGGAAGAAATGCGCTTTCTAGGTGAACTCACATAACTGGCTTTATCGTTGGCACTCAGCTACAATCTCTTGACCAATTTTGTGAGCCAAAACAGTACTAGGACCCAGTACATCGGTGGAAAAAGAAAAACCCCACAGGTAGATGAGGTGGGTGGTGGCAGCGGGACTAGCTGGCCCTGTGTGCTATCACTGCCACGCACTTCTCACCACGCACAAGGTGGCTTAACTAAATCACAATGCCACAGGGATGATGAAGACCACTCTTACCAGCATCCAAGCACAAGCGATACATGAAACAATACTTCAGAGGAACTTGCGTGGCTTACTTCTCTCTCTCAGCTGGGTTAGAAGCTGGGTTGGCTGACTGGCTTAACCCACGAGAATGGCTGACTGGAAGACGTGTAACGATGCACACAGCATGAAGGAGCAGGTGGATGACAGGAGACAGGCTGGATGGTAGGCTGAGGTAGGCTGACTAGCGTTCACTTCCACAGTCTGGCTTACTGACTGGCTTAATTGCAAAATCCGGGTCAACCCCTCGGAGATTGAAGCAATTAGCACACGAACTAAGCCAGGAAGCTTGAAAAAACGGCTGCAACAGGCTTGCAGGCTGGAGTACAGGGTGGAGGGGAGTGAGGTTAGCGAGTAGCTGGAGGTGGCGGACGGTTCACCTTTGACCTGCCGGCTCCCCACAAACCGTTTTCTAACGTCTTGAAATACCCTTAAATCCACGCCCACACCGGTGCCACCATTTGTCATGTGGGTTTTCGATACGTGGATAGGGTAAGAATACTCACGTAGGCTGGTAGTACGTATAATATATAACGGGAAGTATGGAAAGCGCCAACAGCCGACCTGCCTCTCTCTGCTCTCTATCTCTGACTGACCCACCAGTGCCTATGTGTGAGGGGATGTTTGAAATCCTGCTATGGTCAGCAGCAATACGAATACAGTCAGTGATTCACGCAGAGACGGTTGGTAGTGAGTCATCTACTGGTACACTGGTTACTGGTAACTGGTTACTAGGAACTGGTACTACTACTGAGACACTGGCTATACATGGAGTCGTGGAGTGGCTGGGCCCGCTCAAAACACATGCCTTTAGATGAATTTTTCGCTGTTGGTAGAGCCAATATTTTGATGCCAAAGAGTGCTGTTAGTCGAATTTGGCGTTAGTCGATGCTGCCATTGGTTGAGGATCCACTGTACGTATTATATTTTCCTGCAATATATTTGTGCACCAAACATTCGTGATTTTTCAACATTCGTGAGGTTCTTGATCCCCTAACCCTCGCAAATGTGGAGGGCTCAACATAGTGCTAAAAACTGGTTACTGATTCAGTCATTCTGTTTTCAGTGAGAAATTGGAGCTATGCTATGCAAAAGAGGAACAAAAATTTAAATTTTTTCAGTTTCTCTTCTGTCAGCGAGAGACGCCTTTTTGCGCAACGCTTAAAATTTAATGAAATTTCCTGAAAATTGGTCTGAATGTTACTTAGGATCAGTGTAACAAAATAAAACTTGTGGAGTGAACAATTTTACAACTTTATTTTACTGAGTTTACTGTGTATACCAGGAAAAGTGTACGGTAGGGTTATTATTGGAAGAATTGGAGGTAAGATAGAGAATAGGATTGCGGATGAGCAAGCAGGCTTTAGAGTGGGAAGGGGATGTGTAGATAAAGTGTTTACATTGAAGCATATGTGTGAACAGTATTTAGATAAAGGTAGGGAAGTTTTCATTGCATTTATGGATTTAGAAAAGGCATATGATAGTGGATAGGGGAGCAATGTGGCAGATGTTGCAAGTA